>NW_008824035.1:8472921-8476155 GCF_000699105.1 Pygoscelis adeliae | reverse complement strand
CCCCCCCCGCCCCGAGTCATTCTGGGGCCAGGATGCTGCTTGGACTCCACAGCACCTCCATCTAGAACCCCTGCTCCTCAGCACACATACCGTGCACTGGAGTTCAGAAGATCTTTACAAAGCTTATTCCACACACTCTACATCAAAGGAATCCTTTCACCGCAGAACTGGGACTTTTATGACTCCTTTCTGCTACATTAAAGGGACTAGATTGAGGATCTTCACCATTTGTGCAAAAGACTTCCTTCTTCTGTGCTTACTTGGGGTTAAACAAACAACTTATTTTTATACGGCCCTCAAAACCAGCTTGAAAGCACCAGAAAATCAGCTGCAGCAAGCTGTGTTCTGCTACCAGCAGGAAAACAGAGGAAGACTTCAACATCTGTGATTTTATTTAGAACAACTGTGCAATTGCTACAGCTGCCGGTTGACAGGCAAAGAAATCTCACTTGCCTGTTCAAATTCAGTTCAGCAGTCTGAAAGGACTGATAAGTGTGATCATCTGACGATCACCCATATAAAAGAAGTTTGCAACTCTAACGGAGATTCTCTTACATAAATCCTACTGTCACCAGTGCATCTTACTGGCTCGGTTAGCAGAAGATAGCATCCCTGCCACAGTTTTGGTTTTTTTTTTTTAATTCAGGATGGACACACCTTGCGTGAATATTCACACTGCTGCTGTTCATATTTTATTTATTCTATGGGTAAATTCACAAATGAGGTTGGAATTAACACTCGTAAGAGAGCAACTCCCTGATGAACTCAAAACTAATCTGTCTAGTAGAGAAACAGTTACACATTCTTGGGGGTGGGGATTGGCTTCAATATGTCCAATTTTGCAGTAGTTGCAAGATGCTCTTTTGTTCTTTATGTCTTTATTGATGTCAGGCCACGACACGAACGGCACACAGCAGGTTTTGGGACCCTGACACCTTTCCTATAGCAGGGTTTAGAATGTCCATAAAACATGGGATTGCTCATTCCTAAAAACAAGGAAATTAGTAAAGCTGTTAAATGTGGTGGGTTAGCCAAACATAAAACCGAAAGAAAAACCTTGTATTCATGAATTCCTTCTGGTACTTGTTTGATGTTTTCCCCAAGACCTGTTATAGCTATCTGCACTTTCTGATTCGTGTTAAGCAGCAGAGACAGTCTAGCTGCCAACAGCCTTTACCGAAGATTAGCAGGCTGGTGGCCACCAATTCCAGCTTAACAGGTTGGTTGGTTTGTTTTATAAAGACATTTTCAACTTGCAGATATTCTAGCTAAATTCCAGCTGGAACTGGCAAATTTCATACTTTTAATGACCATGAGAAGTGCATGGGTAAAACCATGAGGGATGGTTTAAGCCTGTCTAGAAATGCTTGTCGTTACACACTTGTCTGCGATTTGCTGCCAGAGTAGACCACTACCGAGTATGTGCGCCTCTGTGTGTGCATGAGGAAGAAAAACCAAACAAAACACAACTGGCTCCAAGTCTGTCCCTGCTGCTACTGTTAAGATGCCTTCTCATAGACTGCCAATGCTTCTTGCATCAGTGCTGCTGTTGATGAATGTAGATGCGTGATTTGAACGGCAAAATTTTAAAGCTGAATTTACACAGCAGTTTGATGTGATGAGTTGAGTTCCAAAGGTCCCCTCAGTCTAAAGGGGATTTGCAGCACTCTTCAAATGTCTCATTTTATTGGGGAGATACAAGACCCCTCTTCCTGCAAACTCAAGTGAAGAGCCATAGTCAGCTATTTTGGAAAGTTCATGGACTAAGGAGGAAAGGAGATGGGCAGAAGAACGTGTTCTTGTTTATATTGTAGTAACAAACTGCCACTAGTTCCTTTTACAACTTGCTAAGGCATCATAGACCAGAAGCCCTGCGGTGTCTGGCTGGTGACAGCTGTGGCTGTGTAAAGACCTTCCAGGGCATGAATGAGGGGCTGCATTCTGCTCCCCTCCACCTTAGTTTTGGAAGGAAGAAGGGTGTAAATCAAAGGACCTCTCCCATTCCTGCCCTCTAATGGTGGCACCGTCTCCAGAGAGAAAAATCCCACACAGCAAAGGTGAGAACCTGCCTCTAAAACACTGCTTGAGCGGAACTATGTGGTTTTGCTGTAGCTGTTCTGTCATTTTGAACAATTCAGAAAGAGACATCTAATTCTTTGACATACCTTCATTCAGGTTGAGTAGTTTTCCTGTAACAGTTAAAAAGCTTAATTCTGTACTGGTTTGCACTGAGTCTACCTTTTAAAATCAACAGCTTACGTCAGAGTAGAATTGGGCCCTTTACTTGCCTAAGGCATTGAGCATCTTTCACCTTTGCACACAGTCATCATGACAAATCATTTCTACTACAAGCTTCTCATCTCCTAATTTCCATTTTTCTTCACCTTTTAAGTGTTCAGAATACACCTGCACACGTGAGTGGTTGCAAGCGGCAGTGCTGCAGGGATCTATCTGAACACGGCCTGTCACTAAACAGCAGCCCTAGCCAGAAAGGCCCCTTTCACTATAATCCTGAAATACTCCTGAAGGATTGCCAAACGTCACACACAGTACTGTGATGAACCCGCTCCTGCGTTGCTGCAGGCACTGTCCTTGCCCCCCTTCCAGTGGAGGGTCATTGGCAGGGGAATGTCACCCTGTCACACAGGGCTACCCCAGGGACGGGAAACCATCTTCCACTCAGGGCCAGGCAATGCTATCAAACATGTTCATGAACAGCACGGCCTAAACCCATCTCCAGGGACCAAATTCATGGGTAAAGTGGAGGAAGGTCTAAGTTACATGATGAAAAATGGCTCTCAATGGGACCTTCCCATGAAGGGACCAGGAAAGGGTGTAAATTTCCCCAGCTTTGACTCCCCTCTAAACCCAACTCCAGATTTAAGAGAGAGATAAAAACCAAAAGCACCTGCTGGGCATTTACACCTTACACCACCTCCTCATGTCCTCCCACTTCTGAATGTCAGTCAGGCAGCTCAGCATGCTCTGCTGTTTCTACAGCAGCAAAATCCGTCTTCATCTGTGATTTCTAGGACAAGCCCTTGTTCAGCATTCTTGTCACTTTTCTGTCCCTGATTTGATTTTCTCTTTGCCCCCAAATTCAATTTTCCAGCAAATTATCCCAGCTGCTCGCGAAGCCTCCCCCGAGCGCAGGCAGCAGGCTGCGTTCCTTTGTGGCCCACGCTGCTCATCGCATCTGCCCACCCCCAGCCGCCGCCGCTGCCTCCCGCCCCC
>NW_008824035.1:8434597-8472611 GCF_000699105.1 Pygoscelis adeliae | reverse complement strand
GCGGGCTCCTGCCGGCCGCGTTTTCGCCGCCTTTGTCCCACCCTCACTCGTTGTTACGTCTATGACGTCAGAGGGATGCCCCACCCTCACTCTGTGACGTCAGAGAAAGCAGGCCGGATGCAACGCCTGTGCCTTGTGCCATTGGCCGGTATTTCCCCTCGCTTCTGCCATGGTAAATTTTGCCGATGGTGCCTGTCGGGGCTGGCACCAGTCCCCCCGTTGCTGCCCTGTGCTGGGCAGAGGAGGCCACAAACACGTCACGACTCACAGCCTTCTACTCACCGGCTTCCAGAACATCCCCCTTCAGGCTCAAAGGAGCAGAAGAGGATCCATGCCGAAGGGGAGCGTGGGGAGGATGGCCAGCGCTAAACCTGAGAGCCTTTGGGGATTGCCCCTCAGTGCAGGGGGAGAACAGGGTCAACGGGTGGGAAAAATCGACTCGTGCCTTACTGGATGCGGTTTTACAGGGCCTGCCCCCAGGAGCAGCTGGCGTTTAAGCAGTTAGTGTGACTCGCAGCAATCATCTATGAGAGTCTGATGCCCGACTCTGACCAAAGAGGAGCGGCAGACTCGTTCCCCAGTCATTGCGCACGGCAGAAGGTCTCGTCCACTGCAAGGGCCTGTAATCTGCTGCTTTGAAGTGCAGTAGGTGGTGAGCCACGAGAATGTGACAATCAAATGATTTTTTTCTGTGCTTTTTACAATTCTTTACATTCGGCTGACAATTTCAATACTCTCTGGTAGAGGTTGTGAAAGCCTATGGCCTTTGATAGCAAGATTGTTTTCCTTTATCTGTTTAGGTATTTGTATATTTTGCGAATAAAACCACTTATGATCTAGACAAAACCACACCATTTGCTCAACCTCCCGATTATCTGTTTACATAACAATTAAAAAGCCCCTCTGAAATTGTACTTGAAAAAATAACAAGACCTGGTGTATTTAAATCGAACACTCTCAATACATAACAAGTTTCATATTCCAAATACACGGTTTTGCATAAATGCAATACCTGAAAGGGCTCTGAAGCAGTGTACGCTACAGGTTTGCATTAAAAGTGTGACTGACCCTATTTGCATAATATAAAAGAAAATAATTGTCTTTCATGCACACCAAAGAGCAGTGCTGTAATACAAGTCGACAGAATGGATCAGGTCAGGGATAACAACCAGCAAATGCTGATGGTCTGCAGAGGGTATGGAGAGGACGTATGGAAGAAAATGAAGGGATTACTTATATCGCAATTACTGTAAAAAACACACATCTGCAATTGCCAGGAAGCTCAAAATCCCCATGAAGTTCAGTACCAGCTCTCACCCTTATTCTGGGAGGAGGTGGATTTGAGAACATCGAGTTTAAGTGAGGAGTTTGCTTTTCTATCTCACCCTCCATTTCTACAAGTCTCCAGTGTCTAATAATGTAACTAGTCTTGATGTCAGTGTTCCGTAGGAAAAAATGTCCTCAGGTGACAGCTCCATGCATCACTCACGCTGCTCTGGAACTCAGTTGTTCTAAATACGGATCAGGCTCTGACTCTGGGTGCTTTTCAATAAGCTCTTTATTAATCTGGCACCCTTTCTTACCAAAGCATTAGGGTGGGAACTGTTCCATTGGCAAGATTATGTCTAAGTCTATACTTAACTGCAAACTACATAACTAAATAATGTTGCTGTCAGTTATAGTTATGTCAGCTGCATCACAACTAATTCAGTGCTTTTGACACACACACTCATCTGTAACATCTTCTCTTTGGGCTAGTTCAGAGAAGAAAGAAAAATAGCATAGGATATACAGCTTTTTCCAGCCTACATAAGCCAACGCCTACTTTGCTTTTGGGGAATAATTGCTTTCTGGGCTTTTGCTTGATTTAGTTTGATTTTGGCACATGTGGCGAGTCTTAGATTTTCCCGTGTCACCTTTCATTTTCAGGCAGCGCAGGACATCTTCAGTCCTTCTCACAATTCATCCATGCCTAACTAGCCTTCCCATGTTCTTCTCAGTAATTTTATTCAAAACAGGACAAAACACCTTTCTAGTACCTTTAAACAAAATCCCAGATAAATTTCTCCTTTATACTGGCAACAGGTGCTGGGAATATGCAGCACCAGCCACCTCGTGCTAAAAGCCAGACGTACGTTTCCACTGACATTCATCTGAGGGTAAATGGAGAAAGATAAATATGTACCACTGAGCCTTTCCTTACGGGAGATATATGTAATAACTAACAAACTGGAAAAGGTGCAATTTGTCACTATGCTATGGAGAATATCCTGAGATTTTTCTTAAACTGTTTTTGTCCTTTACTTCTTCAGTGACGATGTTTTCCTGAGGAAGCCGTAGAATTGACATACTTTTACCCAGTAATAGACTTTTATCCTCTTCCTTTGGCTTTTCCGTTACTGTGAATAATTTAGATTCCTGTACTGCCTGGGTCTGTGCCTCACTGTCCAACCTGAAGAAACACATACTGCTTTTCTGTCTGGTAAATACTTTTATCGCCATCAGCTGCAATACTGTCTACAGTTCTGCTGAAGAGTTCACTCGAATTGTTAGATTTTGCCTTCCCGCGCGTGCCCTGCTGATGGCTCCATGCACATTTCCCCCAGGCTGGCACCTCCCTTGCTGCCTGCTGCTTGTGTCAGAGCAATCACTCCTGTAAAATTTCCATTGGATGAGGTGGGTTTTTTTGCTTCATGACAAATTATAATTGCTCACAAAAAAAAATTAATTCTTGTACTGTTTCACTGAGATTTTTATTTCAATTCACAATCTGTAAGTCTTACCAGTGGCCCACCCCAAATGGCTCTGTAGCAAATCTTCACAAACTTTTGCAAAAAACTCTTTTGTCATTCCCCTCAGAAGGATGCACAGTCCAACGGGAACAAGTTTGCCCTCCCAGCCAGTGCCAGATGCCATACTATACAGGCAGGCCTCTGGCATATCTTTGCTTTTTGCGGCACCTAGCTCCCTCCAACCAGCACCCTGAGTTGAGAAACTGAAGAGGACCCCTGACATGGCACTAATGAATGAGCTTCCAGAACTGCAGCATAGGGATGCAGGATAGGGGTTAATGGAGGGAGGTGATGGAGGCCATCACTACACATCGTGAATCCATGACTGATTTTTATAATGCTTTCTTCTTATAATGTCAGTGTGAAAAACTGTAGCCCGTATCTTGGTCACTCGGTGGGGTGTGTAGTCTTCACAGTCTGCCTGTGTGGTTCATAATTAGCCGTCTTCACCTAGAGTTAAAGGAAAGCTGTTAAGAGTACAGAAAACTTCAGAGCCAGAAATAAAACCAGCTTGTCTTCCTTTTACTTGCAGGTAGAAGAGAATTCACTCTATTTCAGTGAATTTGCGTGTGTGGGGAGCTGCTCATTGCTCCACTCCTCCAGGTTGAGCACTTCCTTAATTCCCTTTTACTCTTGTAACCATGGCTATTCAAGCCCACATAACAACGGTCTTTACACACCGTGGTTTCATTGGGAGTAAGGTACCCATCGCTGTTAGAAGATCTGAGGTGCGACACTGAATGGCATTTGCTGCAGCCCCGCTTTGTTCAGTGCCTGGTGCCCACCAGCAGTGCATAGCAGAGCATTACAGGGGCCCTTGCAGACTCGGGGAAGCTCAGCTCTGCGGCAGGGCGCCTGTACCCTGGGTGTGATGCTTGCACACAGAGTACCCCTCAGCGCTAATCACCCCTCTGCACACCTCTTACAGCTCCTCCTCAGCCGAGAGCCTGCTTGAGCCTTGGTGTCGACTCTAATAGTTAAAGTATAATGGTGTCTAATTCTAGGTAACTGGCATCAGCTTTTTAAAAATTATTTTAGTACTATGGGACTTGGGTGTCTAGATGCTACTGTAACTTGATAATAATAGAAAACAATCATACATATGAGTGTTTGAATTATAGGAATTATTTCAGAACAGTAGGACAGAAATGGTCCTCTTCTCAGCCCTTTCAGCTTATTGAAACTGGTTGTCTTTTCTTACTTTTCTTGGTACACAATAACTGCTATTTACATCTAATTTATTATAAGCACATGGTGAGTAATAGACCATAAAGCTTTTGGAGCTTCTATTTTCAGTTACATTGTACTGAATAAGAAATGCAATTGCTGAAATTTGTTTTCAATTGTATGTTGATTAAAAGCTGCTTGAGTTTAAAATTTCCAACCATCTAAAATGAAAACCCTTCACATGCTTCATATCCCTGGCCAGCCAGACAGTTTATTTTCCTACAGTGTATAAATAATGGATTTTGCTGTTTATATGTATCCATCATCAAACTAGGTTGAATTCTCAATTGACAGTGTGAATCGTCTTGTGGTGAAGCTAACTAGCTGGAACTAATTTTGAAATGGGTATAGTGCATAATTATGGTAACCTAGTGTACAGGGACTGATCCACCTGAATCAGTCATATCTGATGTAGAAAAACATGAATAAAAATGAGACTGAAAACATAGCTGGTTATAAACTAAATCAATTTTTGTTTAGTGATTTAAATCCCTTTACTTAGCAGAAAGCAAGTGTCAAAATTTAATATATTTCACACTAGTTTTTTCACTGAGTGCTTTAAGCATAACCATTGGCAACAGTTTACAGATAATCTTGCCTCTGGAGAGGGGGAAAAGATGTCCACAGAAAAAGTAAAACCATTCAAACAAGCTTCATGGTTTTAAAATTTACTTTGCCTTTAAATCTTTTAGGTTTCCAGTACCATGGTGGTTCAGAAACCATCTGCTTAAACCATTCGCAGTCGGCCTGGTGGCTGCAGGGAATTCCCCAAAATAGGTATATTCCAAGCTGAGCAGCACACAGGCAGGTGACCAGCAAGGTCAAAAGATGTAGCAGGAAAAAAGAAGGTAGCAATGTTGATTCCCATGATGAGAAAGTTTTTGGTAGAAGGGAAGTTGCCAACAGAAGGGTTCAGCAAGGGTGAACTGAGCAGGTGAAGTATTGGAAGGAAATTGACGGAAGACATGGATCGAAGTATGAAGGGGGAGATAATTTAAGGGGATTAAATACAGAGAGACTTGCCAGTCTTGCTGGAGTTTGAGGATATCTGAACTAGAGAGGGACTGGGGGAAGGGATGGAGCCTTTGAACACAGAGAAATTTATGGACCTCTGAAAGCAGAGATAAAGATAAGGCCTTTCAGAGATGGCTGAAGATGAAAGACTCACAATTAATCTAACTTTGGGACGTATATCAGCTAAGGGAGCTGCAAGATTTAAAACTTCTGTTGCTGCTGCATGACATGTGTTATGGCGTTGTGTCTCCCTGGATAACACCCTGTGGCAGGATGAAGGAGGATTCCAGTTACCTTCCAGCTCCATGTCTTGCCAGGCTCATATCACTTCTCCAGTGTTATTAGCCAACCATGAGCTTCCTGACATAACGATAGTAGTCAGGCTTTGCTATACAGTTATTTTTTCACCTTAAAAAGAAGGAAGATGTACTTGCATCTAATATTTGCCTTGAATGTAGCTCATCAAGAACCCAACTGAGTCACTGAAAGGCTCTGGATATCAGACTGCTGATTTGTTATCTCCACGCAGCGGTAAGACAGGTGCTGAGACTTTCACCACAACCCTCAAGTAAGAAAAGTACTTCTCTAACAGCAGCTATTGTTTATTTCAGGTTGATGAATGCCAAGGTAGCAAACAGCAGAAGGGGAAACACAAATAAGAATGTAGCATCTTTACAAATACAGTCATTCCTCCTATGCCCAATTCATCTCCTCGGAGAAAAGGGAGTTGTAGACTGCACCCAGCTCAGCTAAGCTGGGATGGATCAGAGAGATCACTGAGTCCAGGCCTTTGCAGTTGTGGGCACATATGTTTCCTAAGGGATTTTTCAAGTCTGCGTTTAAAAGCCACAAGTAAAAGCTCCCTGTCCCTTCCACTGGGAAGATTGTTCCATAGATTATCATAATTCATGTTCAGGAAGCATTTCTTGATACTCAGAACATGTATTTGCTTCTCAGTCACTCTCTGGGCTCTTTGCTGTTCCCTGTGAATCCCGCTGAAAAATGCCTTTCCTTCACTGGTGGTCTTCTTCAAATATTTGTAGGCTGTTATCCTGTTCCCCATTAATCATTTCTTAGCCAAGCAATTTATATATTTAACTCTTCTAATCTCTCCTCATAAATCAATCCTCCTAGCCTTTGGATCATGTTTGGTGCTCTTCTCGGAACTCTCTAATTTGTCAATATCCAGAAATGCGTATAATATTCCAGATGGAGCTGTACCAGCACCATACTGAAAGTGGCTATTTCTTCCTTTCTCAGTGATGTGGTACTGTTTACTCTGTCTAATGTTGTACTGGCCTTTTCACACCATATCATGTTGCCAATTCATGTCATTTAGCATGAGCTATCTCCCTTCGATCTCTTTCATCATTATTGCATCCCAAATTTCTCCTTCTTGTTATTCCTTCTCAGATGCTCTCCCAGCCTGCACTTTTTCAAAGCTGAGTCTCGTTTAGTTATTTTCTTTCCACGGTTCTATCTTCTCTAGGAAATTCTCTATTATTTTCTTTGTACACTGATCTTTCTGTCTTTCATACTTGTATCTGTGAGTTTCATCAAAGTGCTGTGCACTCCCTTTTCCAGATCATTAATAAAGAAGTCCGACAAAGACTGTTCGTAGCAGTCATCCACATGGTAGCCAGGAGACACTTCCCACCACCTCACTACATTGCAGCTTATTTCCTGTAATTTCATTACTTCAGCAACTTGAAAGCCTTATGGAAATGGCCAAGCCAATGTGAATTACTTTTTCAGCTAAGATCCTGTGAGATACAACATCATACCTCTATTAAAGCTCACCTATTGCGCTTGCAATAGCTCCCTGTCCTTGCTAAAGGCTCTGTACCCGAGGCTCACTGAAGTCAGAAGTGACTATTAGGAACAGAAAGTGGATTTACGAGAGAGTGTCTGGCTGCAGTACCCTTGCTGTTGTTAAAGTTGGTAGTGTTAATCTTTTCCTCTGCTCTAATTTTTCAGTTATTTGGCTTATGCACAGTGACCATAAAGGAGTTTAGCTAAGTTTTTTAAGCCCTGTAGGAGGCAGGTTGTCCAGTTTTTTTAATTTGTTCACATTTCCCTAATGTGTTTCCTTATATGTCCTTTATCACTTGTTGCAGCTTCTTTCACAGGATCCTCATCCCACCCTCCCTCAGTGCTCCAGGCATTTCTTCTTGGTTTTTCCCACTGAGGAAATACTTGAAAAGGAACTTGGTGTCAGAGCTATTTCTGAGTCTTTCATTTATTCCTCTCATGTGTGAAAGGATCTGTTCTCACTAGCATTTCTCTTCTTCAAAGAATACTTATAAAAGCCCTTGAAAGAGTCAAGGTCAATCTCCTTGAACTCTTTGGCTAACATGTTTTGCAATATGTTTTTTTCAGTCAGTTTGGGAGGGTTGGAGGTTTTGGGGAGGGGTGTCTTTTGGTTTGGGGATTGTTTTTTAGGTGTGTTTATATTTAACTTGCAATTCTCAGTTGACCAAATAGTCAGAAGAGAATAATTTCTTTTTAATATAGCTCCATCATCTGTGCAAGGAAAATGAAATCTTTGTTGTGAACAAACTTTTGCACCATAACTTGTTGCCAGTCTTACTGTCCTGAAGCATTGGTGAACTTACACTGTTTGAAATAAGCATAAGTGACCAGGATTTCTTATGCTAGACCCCAAAAGTGGATTAGAGTACATCTAGTTTTTCTTCGTTTCATCATTTCCATGTATAATTACAGTTAGTGATCTCCAGAATAAGATCAAATTGGGTGATTTTACGCTCTTAAATTACACAACTAAAAAAATCATTAGAAATGTAACCTTGGATGGCAGTAACTTCTTCAAATAATTGATGAGAGAAGGAGCAGAACACGATAGCTATCAGAAATGAGTCTTGGCTCTCAACACAAAAAGGAAGCAAGAAACACAGTGAAAGACCAAATTATGTCTCATATTGCCTCTGTGACACTTCTTTCAGTTTGAAAGATTTTGGTAAGTGATAAGTAATCAGCATAACTGTCTTGGGGAATAGACAGTTATTACTATCTCTCTTATTAAAGATGGGGAAGCAAAGGGGTGGAAGTGAGGCAAATCAACCGTGTGGCACAAACCAGACCTATAGTGAGGTACCATTAAAAAGAATCTCTTTCTTATTCTGTTTACCCAAGCTACTTTACCACTGCAATTAGGTATATTTAAAAAAAAAAAACAAGCACACAAAAGCACTAGGAAATAATGTTGTATTGTCAGGAGAAAGGCATGAGGTCTGATTTAATAATTCTTTCACATTTCTAATACTTGCCATTCTGAGTTATATTCTTGGATAGAGCAAATTTTTGAGATGCTGGCCAGTTCTATCAACATTTAAGTTTATGCTATTAGGGATATTTTTACAGTGATTAATTTGATTACAGGTAGGGCTCACTCTTTCAGAAAAGAAGTTCCTCTGGAATATGCTATAATGATTGTCTGTAGTCCCCTCTGATATGCTAGCAGTGCACTGTAGACGGGTTAATTGACAGAACCGTTGTTTCACCCCACTGTATGTTGTCCTTTTTCCATACTGCTGGATGCAGCTAAAGTTCAATACCGACTATGCAAAGTCTGCTTGATTTCAAGCAGACTGTTGACTTCAGTGTGCTGTGAATCCATCATGCTTACGCTGAATGGACTTAAAGCAAAGCATGTTTATTCTACATGTGTCAAATGATGTTCTGCTACAACCTTGTGCCTTAGACATGAATCTTGCAAAAGAAATGGATAAAAATTGCAAAAAGTACCACATTAAGAAGGCCAGGTCTCTGGCTTTCATTTGATTCTATCCTTTTAAACAAAGGAATGTCTAATTTTATATGGAATGCAGTAAATATCAATGTTGAGTTAGAAACAGAATAATAAAAAAAAGTATTCTTGGCTTACTCAGAGATGAGGAGGAAAGAGATGTCAATTAATAGTATTGGCTGTTGAGAGCCGACATGTAATGAATGGCTCGTTTCAGTCATGTTGTTAGAAAATAGATGATTTCCTTATAAAACTTTATCACAGTTGGCACTCTTTGTCTTATTGAAAAGAAACAAAAGACTGATCTGGCATGAAGCCTATACTACACTTTACCTTTAATGGAGATCTCTTCAGATCTATGTTTTAGGCAGACTCATGGGTTATATTGCAGCAAACTTCTATCTTTATTGCTTGTTATGAATGTGAGTTTTATGGAAAACAGGACTGTCAAGCTAACAGCTTTGTGCGCTTATTACAATTTAAAGTCTTTTTTTTTTTTTAACGTGGGACTAGCTCAGTATTGTTTCCGCACAGTGTGCAACCTCAAGAAATGAAAGCACCTGAAAAATAGTATGCATTTAGGTGACTAATGGCAAATGTGTGTGGTCTGAAGATGGAGCAGTCAACATTTAAGTGTTGGCTGTTTTGCCGGCTGCCTTCACTCAAAATAGGTGTCGTGTGGGGCTCCTTCCCTCTTCCCTTGCACAGCTGCTCAGGAGATGCCATTGGTGCATGCGGAAGCATAAAGGTTTAATGCCTCCCAGCTGCAGCCTGCTTGAACATTGTGGCTGGTCGGTGCCAGCAGCAATATTTCAGCCCGACCCTCGCTCTCTGTTGGGACGGGGTTGGTGGTGGCCGTGGGCACTGGGAGCAGCTGGGGGGAGAGCGGGGAGGTGCTGCCCAGCCCCAGCCCAGCAGCATGGCTCCCCCGTGCGGAGGTGTCGCCAAGCTGCTTTCGTAGGTCTGCGGTGGCTCTGCTGCTGGTCTTTGTACAGTTGAACCTGAGTTGTCTGAATTTAGTGTTAGAAAAACTCCTCTGTTACTTGAAACATGGTCTTTGTGCTTTCTGATGTTTATTCATTACACTGGAGAGGAATGTGGTTATATTAACATTTGATTATCTCTTGTGTTTCGCCTCTGCTGTTGCATTTCTGTAGCCGATGTTTTCCTTTTTTGGGCTGAAACGCTTTCCCCGCGTTGTGCAGGCCCCGGTCCCTCACTGTGTGCGCCGTAACCCCTGGCAACGCCCAGCACCTCGGCACAAACACGATGGATGGCGGCTCCCCATGTACGGGCGCACGTCTCCGGCGCCCACCCGGCTGTGGACACCACCCCAGGGGGCTGCAGCGGCCCGGCACGCTCCCCCGCTTGCTGCCAGCCAGAGCCCTTAACCCCAGCCGGGCTTTGTTCGTTAGCAGCAATGCAGCTAATGAAGTTGCCGTGAACTTCTTCATGGTTTACAGCATGTGAGATTTTCAGACTCGTCCATCATTGGGTTTATTTTGTTTCAGCGGGTTTCACTGACATCAATAGCGACAGAATAAGGTCAGCACTGAATTCTTCTGAAAATCTGTCCTCTAAGGAATTTGTTTTTCCCCAGTAAACCAGTAAATAAATAAATCTGGTGCTCTATAGTGGTTTAGCTTCTTGAGAAACTTCAGCTCGGCAGTGGTCTGTGACTTCCAGAGAAGACCTGGTTTTGCCCGGTTGGGTAGCTGGGTTGGCAGAGGAGCAGCAAGGTCAGGTCATCTGTCCGAGGGCTTCACCAGGAGAAGGATGGATCTGGGCTGGACCCAGGCGTGTCCTGGATCTGCGAATTCACTTCAGCTAGAAGCGTTATTTTGTGTTTTCTCTCATTATGCTTCTGCATCCACAGTGCACTGAATAGTAATGCTAGTTTCAAATAATACTTCTGATAAAGTGAAGCATGGAAAAAGTGGTGATCTTGAGGAAGGATGGGCAGCTATTTCTGTTCTTGTCTGTGCGGGGATGACTCGAATTAATGGAAACCCCTGGGAGTGTTTGAACACAAAAGTTGACCCACTGAGTATTTTGCCATCTGCTTTCTTTTGGAACAAATATTCCAGAGAAAGTTGGGAAAAAGTCATGAGTGCTTTAGAGCTAGCATTGTGATATTTCCTGAAGATTTATTGCCTTTTGATGGCAGTCTTTCAGCAGAAACTCATGAGTAGTTATGTTGTGAAGGAATTGGGAACTTTTGTGGCTTGTCTTTAATTCACAAATCAGCAAGAGTATATCTCTCTGAGGTGACATGTGATTTTGAATAATTTACATTATATGACATGGCAACTTTCTCTTGTGTGCAAATTGCCCTCCAGGAACGTGACAAAATGGCAGTCACTCACATTTAAGTGTTGGCTTACACCACAAAATTTAGATCCAACTCAAAATTTTTTTAGAGTTGTGAGTGGTCCCATTAGAAAAGAAGAGATCCAAAAGCTGAATTCAAATCAGATTGGAGTATCCTCTTTCATTTCAATTTGTTTGGATGTAGGATTTCAGTTGGCTCATCTTGTCTTTCAGTACAACTTCAATTTTGATAGACCTTTTTGTGTTCAGTATTTCTTTGTTTAGAAACATCCTTTCGGATATTTAAATCCTTCCATATGTCTATGCACTTTTAATTTTTGTTACATTTTTTATCTTATTTTATTTTGCTTCAGGATCTGGGTAGTACATTAAATATGCATATTAGTGTTGGTTCTCGTCACCCTTATTGACTACAAAATTCTTAATTAGGAGAATATTTTCTTATTCATGCCTGGGAATAGCAGATTTCTAAAACAATTCCATAGATCTAGACTTACTGTGAGGTTTTATTTTGGAAGGAGTTATTCCTCTGATGAAAATACAACCATCATATCAATTTAATATTCAGTCTAACTCCCTGAATCCTCTGTTTATGGCAAAGGATCAAGTCAATAAGGCTTTATGACTTTGTCACAGTAGAGTCTTTTCCTCATTCAAGGAATAAATCCCAGGCCACACAGAAACCCATTATGTATTCTTGATATGTAAACCATTCCAGAATAAAATTTAATAACAGTAATGAAACTAAATCAACATGACAAATTTCAAATAATGCAGTGGAACATTTCTTTTTTTAATCCTCCAGCTGTTAAGACTAACTGAAATGGCAGAATCATGATGTGCAAAGTCCTACAGAATAATGCTATGGATTTTGCTGCTGCTGCTGCAACAAGAAACAACCTTTATCAAAAAAACATCTGCTGAGTTCCCTTTGCAATCACTGGCAGCTGAGACCAGCGCACAGTAAATTACTCTCCCTGCTCCATCAGCCCTCTTCTTTATTCCTCTGATATAGCATACAGTGCACCAGTAGTTGTTAGAATATTTGTGCTGCGTGTGTGCTTGCTCTTATATATATAAATAAAGGGGTAAAAAAAACAACAGGGAAAAGTCCACATACATAAGGTTTCTCTTCAGGGCTCCTGCCCCTTGCATATGTTTAAAAGGAGATGAAAACTAGATTTAAGGGGCCTCAGTCTCATTTTAATCCAAAAGGTAACCTGCCTCAGATTCTATGGCAGGGAACATCATCTGGATAATAAATATGATCGGCCAGATTTTTGATTTGAATCAATATATTGATCAATATAAATCAATATATATTCAAATATATTTGAATCAATATACATTGATTCAAATCAGTGTATAGTTTGGATTTGGCCTAGTTTTCGCTAAGCCCCTTCTTGTCTGTTGTTGGAAATTTTCTGAAAGCTGTAGATCTCCATCTGTATATGCTACTGGAGAGCTAGCTAACAAAGGCTATGTTAACTAACAAATCATGTCCCCAGAGCTGTGGTGGTTGCTGGCATGATGGATGGTGCTGCAACGTCAGGTAGGGCCCTACTTAGCCCCCCCTTCAGGGGCTCGTGAGACTTCAGAAGGCCTTGTGCATTGGTTGCATGTCAGGACTTCCTATGGAGAAAGAAAGTCAATCCCAGTTTGCAAGGCCCAAGAAAAAGAACAAAATAAAATCACTTTCCACTGTGCAGTCAGATAGCTGCTTCGCATCGAGCCTGTCTGCATCAATTCCTCATTTTCTCTGTCCCATGGACCCCAGTCCTACATCTGGTAATCTTTCCTCAATGAAGCAACAGCAGTTACTGTAGCCCTAAATAATGTGGGAGGGAGAGGTCTGTGATATGATCTGGGGGAAATAGCCAAATCTGGGTTTTTAATGTGCTGGCAAAATCAGCAGTTAACACCTTCATCCGAGAAGAAGGTTTCCTACTAAGAATTTAGTTGTGTTATGGGTGAAAACCTGTAAGTATCATAGGGCTGTTGCAGAGGGCTAGCACATGTGGTTGGGTTCGCACCACCTGTGGATACCACAAAGAGTGTGGAGAAACCAGACCCTGTGAAAATCAAGCAGTCATGGTGTAGATAATGGTCTAATAAGTAAATAAATAAATAAGGGGGTGGTGGTGAAGACTCCAGCCATGTGTCCAGCCCATGACCATCACTCTGGCAACTTTAGGTCTACTGGAGATTACAGAAGCCAAGAACAGTGCGGGGCTGGACTGCCAAGGTGGGTGGTACTGGTGGATCTGCAGCTGTAGGAAGGGGACACATGGCTTACGCGCTCTTCAGAGGGGTGACAAAAGTCTGCTTCTTCCTCGAGGAGAAGTGGGGAAGGTGGGCCTGCCTCCAGGGGAGTTCTGCGTGCGGAACAGACTGTTCCCCCTTGTGCCTTTACCCTTCCTGTTTGTGCCTCACTCCCATCAGTATGATAGTTAAAAACAACTCAGATCCTGATAGTATTTTTAATATATATGGTCTGTAACTATAAAGGGCTATTCCCCATTTATATCATTCAGTGTTTTTTAATTACTTGATGTACTTTCGCCTCTGTGGAGCCTTCAGCTTGTTGTGCTTGCAAAGCTATTTATAGTCTGCCTTGCCTTGGGACTACTTTCAGAACAGTTGGTATTCAACCTTTCCGAAGAAAAGTCTTTAAGCTCTGGAAGCAGGCAATAAAAAACTAGAATGCACACAACACAACAAATAATACTAGTTGCACCAAACCCTATTAATTATTTTTAAATGTCCTTCAGCTCAATTACAGAGGAAACTATTGGCCTCTTGGCTTAGAATAAAAGCATAGAGGCTGCATGATGGGCTGTGGTCGTAAGCGTTCCCCTGAGCTCTGATGGGAATGGAGAACAGGCTTGTGTTCACTGCCCTCGCTGTGTACATAAGGTCAATGTATCAGAAAATAGCCAGTCGAGCAGCTAGTTTCAAGAGCTTTCATGCACTGATTATGAATCTTATTTTATTGTTAATGTTCCTTTTAAGCTTGACATTAATCTCCTTATTGCATTAGGCACACAATGCAATGAATTATTTTTTGGATGTATAAAGGAAGATTAAAAATACTCCTGAACTGTCTACCCACTTCATGGAAAGAGTAAGCAATGGACCCAACGTGTTACAAGACGGGAATCCTCTCTCCCTGGGATTTCCCAGGGGAATAGGGAGTCACATGTAGACTGGTCCAGAGCTTTGCATGAGAAAACAATGGTATTTTTTCTCATAAAACCAGTGAGTCATTGCAACCAAAATGTTTTCAAGGAAGAGTCAGTTTCAAAATTGTTTGATTCAGAAAGTACTGGGAAAAATTTTTGATTTTTAAAGGACTTGTGTCAACATTTTCTTAACGGAAAACAAAAGTTGTTTGAAGTAATCTTTTCCTTTGAAACTCAGGCTATCTCAATACAAACTGAAATGGTCAGAAGGAAAATATTTTGAAATTAATATTTTAAAATTTATAAGGACATATTTGATTCACCGTCACCCATTTTATTTTCAATTTAATGAATTTTGATTTCTCATATTTTTCTAACATAAGGAAGCCTTTCTTGACTTGTTGTTCATGGTTATATAGACTCTGAGACAAATCTGTTTGGGGTAAATATACAAAATCTTATTAACCTGACTCTACTTTGAGTGAGGTCTCCTATGACTGACCACAAAGTAAGAGTTAGACATTCGTTGCTCACATGGCCTGCCTCTTTCCTGGGTTGGCTCTGAGATAGCCCATGTTTCATGTATGCGTGTTACCCATCCCTGAATGACATTTTGGAAAAAATGAGTTCAAAAGGGATCCTTTTGGAGTGTTCAGAACATCCAGGACTTGTTATACTGTCTCTTGGTTAGGAGAAGCTGAGAAGATGCTGTCCTGCTCGCTTGCTTTCGCTAGATAAATATCTGTTTTGTGGGATGAAAGAGGTAGTAGCTGGTCTAATGTATATAGGGTAGTTGGTAGTCTGAGTATAAGAAAAGGTTGTTTTTAACTGTCTTGAAACACACATACATCTTCAAAAATATGTTTAAAATGAGAAAAAATTGCACCTGGTATGTGTCAGTGTTGTCACAGTCTAACCTGGTGATTTTTTAAAATTCTACTTCCCTGCTTGCTGGTTACGGTTTCACTCAAACTCCTATTGCGGTTACAGTATAATGCAAAAAGGATATGTACAGGTATCTTACTTAACGGGTAACTGGTATTCTCTCTAAAGTATAACACACTCTTGTGAGCTGGCAATATCAAATTTCACGGTATATTTTGCAATCCCTTTTATAGCCCATCACTTTGTTTTTACTAATCTTATTTCGCTTTCCATGCCATAAATACACAGGAAGGCAGGGCCGTGTTTTCAAGAGGTTGTCCGAGGGCTTTCCCATGCAACAGGAGCCGCCAGCCCCCTGACCCAGTTACAGCATACTTGTGGCGGGGGCTATCTGTAACTGTGGTTTGTGACCAGGACAAAACTTTCCCAAAGTCCCTCAGACAGCTTAAACCGCAGGGTATTTCATTTGATTTTGGCCAACCCTCGTTTGAATCTGGATTTCCAAAGAGGGAAAACAGCGAAGGTGGGGTGAAGGGAAGCATGTCGGGGGGCAGAGGGTAGCGCTCTCGCTGGTATGACATCCCCACCTGGACGGGTTGCTCCATCACAAGAAGGACCATGTCCAAAAATAAATATTCTCAAGCGTTTGTTTAGCTATGAACTGTGAGGCCAACTCAGCCCAGCGTTGATTCCTGGACACCTGGTGACCTGTTCTGTAGAATGTCTAGGTTTGACTTTAAAATTACCAAAAATTAACTTTATCTCTAAGTGCTCTGCTGAAATAGGGCCTCCCAATTACTGAATAGTAAGAGGTGTTTTATAATTTGCAGTAAAAGTTGTGACAGTTAGAACCTTCATTTATTTCCCTTTTACATAGAATGAGGCCATGTGCATAATAAAGGTTAAAAAAATCCTCATTATCTGAATTATTGGAATACCCCAGTTCTATCAATTTTCCTACGAGTGTATCTGGGTAAGAGTCACCCTCTTGTGACAGCCATGACTAAGAGGACTGTTTTGTTGCAACATGTGAGCTGTTTTGCAGGTATCATAACAAACCAGAATAATTTAGCAGACTGTGGTAATATTCCGCCTTTCCTTTGCTGACCTTCTCCGGAGAAAATCAGGATTTCTGACTACATGTTCTCATGTTTGAAAAATCCAGATTAATAGAGTTGTTGTTAGTTACAAAGAATCCCCAAATGTTGTTACTCTCTTAAAATATTCATTAATGAATGGCTTGAGGTTTTTTCTTAATTATACTGTTATTAATCTTTGAACTCTTGAATGGATGTGAGTTTATTGTTCTCTAACCAACTGAGCTTATAATTCTATTGCTATATTTGTGGTTGGCCAGGCATGACACATTGTGCCACACTAACTTTCAATTTTTTTTTCGTTCTGTTTTTAACAGTCTAGTGATTTTTTTTTTTTTTAAATAAGCAGGAACCCTATACATGTGCTGTAGTCGATTCTTGAAGTACAGAGGAGAATTAGCATGCGGCAGTAAAGATCTAACCTCTTGCAAAAAGAGGAATATGAAATTATGAAGCAAAACGAGCATTCCTTACTGACAGCCTTCTAAAACAAGATGTTAAATAGTTGTTACTAACATAAAGGGAAGTGAATAATTTTGTGGTTGGCTTTTGAATACAGTTGCCTAAGAAATTAATATATGCAGTTTAATGTAATTATATTAATTATAACTAATATTTCTACTATTGCCATAATGACAGTACACAATTTGAAGTGGGCTGAAGTTCTGAAGAACTTTCTTTTGCTATTTTCACTTTAGAGAACACTAACGCTAGTGTAGCAGTCAAATTTGCAGCAGTGGCGACGCAGCTGGACATTTTCAACATCAGTGTAAATGCATCTCACTCCTCTTCTGCCTGTATCTCTGATAACTTGTTTTTAGGTGCTGTTAAAATTGTGGGGTTCTGCAGTCGCACAGAACCCCCTAGAGGCAGTTGAACAAATCATCACGGGTGGTGGTAGGTGCTTAAAAAAAATCAGTTGCTTCCAATTGTCGTAAGAATTTAACATCCTGTTTTTGTCTTTCTACAACCTCGCCCCAAAGCTGGATTCCTGCATGTTTTTAACAGGATGCAACAGCCATTTCCTTATTTTGTATGGCTATTTTTATTAGATTACAATTACTTTACATTATGATTGATTGAGGGCTAAAACTCAGCTATGCATTTGATGTTCATATAGTCAAAAATATTTCTTTGAAGTTAGAGTTCTTTTAAAAAAAAATATTTTCCCTCAATTTTGTATACAGTTTGCTAAATTAATGAACAGCCTCTATAGCACAGAAGAGTGCATATTGTCTGTGTTCTGTGTGTGCACAATCTTTATTGCTTTGCATGAATTAAGCTCATGTTAGAAAGGGATGAAATAATTTGAAACGGTAAGAAAATTTGTTTTGTTAAAAAGACATTCTTGCTCTAAAGACTACATAATGCATTGTATGCACACCTCATTTATTACTCTATGCTTTTCTGCTGCTGTAAAACTGCTGTCAAAATAGATCATGCTAGCAAAAATATTCTCAGTTTCTTGGTAAAGCTAAATGAAATCAAATACAAAGTTTGTGATACATTAAATCACAAATATAAATATATTCTTTACAACCAGCTGTTATCTCTAAATGTGCACATTTTAAAATGGAAACATTTATCCAACATGCTGATTAGCAATTTCAGTTCTGAAAAGCCTGATTACATTTAAGATGCAGAAGATTAAAGTGACTAAACAGATAATGTTAATAGTTCGTCTTCCTTGATGTTTTTATATGTTTAAAATCGCAAAAGTTACACCAGAACTTCTTGCATAGTAAACTCACCAGAAATAGTATGGTTGTAATGTATCTTACTGCAAGTTGTAATCTCTTACGGCCAGCGTTTGAAAGAAAGATTCTTGCTGAGAATGCCTGTCTGTGGTTCTTTTGTGATATTTACGCACACGCGTCTAATTTAAGCTACAAAACGACATAGTAGATGGATGTAGTAAAAATGCCCGAAAAGAATAATGAACAGTTATCTTAAGTACTAGTAGAACTCTAACTTTTGTGAAAGTTCATGTTTGTTGTTAATAAGTCATTTTTCGACTATTCTTCTGCTCTGTGAATACAAGTAACTAAAAAAAAAAAATCTGGCTTTACATTTTATCTAAAATCCAGTCCTGTGTTACAGCTTCATTTTTCCCTTTTTATTATCTATTTCTTACACGTTTGAACGTGCAAATGCAGAGGTAAAAATATTACTAGTCTTTTTTCATACATTGGCAATCAGTGGTTCAAAAGTTCACACAATACCATATGTCCTAATAATATTTATCTAAATCTAAAATAATATGGAACTGTCAAATAGGATCCCACATGGTAACAAATGATGGAATGCAGGGGAACTCTTAGATTTAGCCTTTTCTTTTTTGTCCAACAAGCTAATGCAATAAGACCAATAATAAAAGGTTGTGTAGTAGGCCAAAAGTCTGTGACAGATAAAAAAGAAATGTTGGAAACCGATGAAGCTTTTGCACAATTAGATTTTTTGAGGCAGTGCTGTAAGGATTGTCCAGGGCCTGTTCAGTTCTGATTGATGGTAAAATCATAACTACATCATATTAGCTGTAGAGTTCACTGACAGGTTACTGCAGATTAATATTGCTACTGCTGTTCACTTACCATCAAACTGGTGGAAATATGAATTGAGCTGCTCCTACAACAAACCCTGCATATTAAGAGGTAGGGTGTTTTACTGAACCATCTCCATTCTGTCATTAGGGAAGGAGATGCAAACAGCATTTATCACCAAGGTATGTAGATATATAGTAACATACTAATTAGTTTTTCCAGGGGACCTTGATGATGTTGACCAGGTAGCAATCATGCACGCTTAGTGTTGCTTTGAGGCTTAGTTTGTGATTAAAATGATACTTGCAAATGATAATGAACATTATTTTTCTCTGATTTAAATATTTAATCTCATGCAAATAGCAGTAACATGTAACGGATACATGCTTGTTCTGGAAGATGAAATGAGAGATATTTTCAGGGCCCAGGCTGAGGGAGGTGCTGCACCCCTTCAGTCCCGGCTGGAGACGTGGGGCTGGGGCGTGCCGGCAGTCAGCCCGGGGTGCCCGGCGGCTGTGGCCGGCACGTGCAGCTCGTTGTGGCATGGAGAAGCCCAGGACTGTGCCTCACTAATCGCAGTGGTAGAGGCAACTTTGTGTGTGTTTGAAGTCACAAAGAGCCCTGGTTTTTTGTTTCTTTCTTTGTCGATGTTGGGACTTTGTTCGGCCAGGATCTCCTCTCACCTAGCACCTCTGGCACCCTCCAAGTACTGGCCGATATTTACTCTCTGGCCCGCAAGCCTTGAGAGATGAACTTTCTTTTTCCTTGGAGGAAAACCCAACTCTGGCCATCCCCCTGCCCACCCTGTAGCTATTTTCTTCCCTTTCCTGCTGCCAATGACTGTGACAAGTACTGTTTCTCATCGTTCCCAGCTATGACAAAAGCATACTGACATCCCATGGTGGGCACCTCTCGCCTTCCACTATCCCAACTGCTCTAAATATTTCATGAAAATCTGCCTAAACCCTCCTGTTTCTTTCCTCACAAAACTACAGCATATCAGAATGTCTTTGGCTAGGGAAAAATATGTATTTCTGTAACAAACAAAAAGTCTAAAAAGCCCATTTGATCTGAAAAAGGGCAGCTAGAGGAAAGGTACTGCTGGTGGGTAGTCGGAGTGGAAGCGAGGTCCCCATTGCTGGAGTTGGCAACCATGGAAAACAGGCGCAAGTTGCCCAAAGCAGCATTTAGTCCTGCCCTCTGCTTTGAGCTTCACTTCTCCCCTGGTCACCTCAGTGAGCTCCTCTGCCTCAGCCTTTCCTTCTGTAAAATGAGAATAATCCTTCCAGGAACGTGGCAAGAAGCAATTCATTAGTGCTTTCTGGGACTCGCAACAGGAAATGTACTACTGAAGTACACAGGTTTACAAAAACAGTTCCCCAAGTGTAACATAATAGCATTTGTGATTTTAAAAATGTAGGCATGAATCTTTAGTCCAAATCTCAGCTGAGTTAAATGTATTTTTTGTCAAGGAGACATTGTTTTTTTTATGATAGCTACTCTGTGATTCATGAGTCAACATGCTATACAAATACCAGAAGGCATAAGTGAGTTATAGACATTTCTCAGGAGTGGCACAGCAGTTCTCCATTACCCAATTCAGTTAAAATATCCTATTTATCATGGATGAATCCTGCAATTTTTAGTTAAGTGAAAAATCTGTGTGAGGGAACATGCTCTTTGGCTGGAAATGAGTTTGGATAAGAATTACAACTTACGTTATAAAAACAATTTAAGAAAATGATATATAATAGTCTCACTGTAAATTATACACCTTCAGTGGCATTTAATAGCCTTTCATTTCTATCAGTTGCTCATTTATTTTACGAGACACCTAGATTCTTGTATCTAGGTGTTTTTGGATATTCTTTCCCCTTGACACAAGTAACATTTAAATTAAAGTGTATCTTCCTTTTAGAAAAGTTTTGAGTGTGTTTGTCTGAGGATATAGGAGGTTGGCAACTTTGTGGTGATACACTCTGCATTGAAAAATACCTATCTGGCAATATGAAAAATGCTTTGTGGATATGCAAAATCTTTCAATGAGAAAAGTCAGGTTCAGAACAGAATTGCTACTTCAGTCCAAAAAGAAGCCCGTGTGAGGCCAGGAGCTGGTGTATCTACCTGTGACACGTGGAAGACCCAGGTTCAAGTCCCTCCAGGAATTTGAACCTGGGCACTCTGCATTCAGGTGAGTAATGGGGCACGGTAGACCACGCCTCGGTGGGTTTTGAAAAAAGTCAGAATATTTTGCTTTTCATTCCAGGGCAAGATGAGAATTCTTTGGGGACTTCTGAAATTTTCCAGGACAGATAAAGCTGTTTCTTTGACATCACTTCTCTGCAGCCCATGTTTTTGGAAATTTTTAGGAGACTGGATAAGCTTAGAGTCGCTTAGAAGTTAAATGGATCACAGGGACAAATTTAGCCATGACATAAACTTGTCGACTTCCAAGTTGCTCTTATTACCAGCAGGATTGAATTTGGCCAGTAGACAGTATTTATGCAAAAAAGCAACATATTTAGTATGGAGAGGATCAAATGCTTCATGGGGGCAGGGGGGAGGAGGACATATGGGGGTGAGCTGGAGAGAAGCGAGGGAAGACAGAAAGGAAAAGGTCATAGCGTGAAAGGGTGCAGTGAATTCCAAAAGTGTCTAATTAGGTTTCTGGCTGTGGAATTTGCCTTTGCCCCAAGCCAAGAAGCCCAGCTGTTTTACAACAGGGCTTTTGCCTCCTAGCAATGACTGCAGACAATGTGTGACCTAAACTGCAAGTGTATTTATAAGGACAACTTCCTTCACTCTTCACAACAGATTCCATAAAATATGTTCAAATGTTATTTAGAAGGTCGCCTAACTGTTTCAGTTTTTTATGCACTTTTCTTGCCTTTGTTGGGTGTCTAAATACAATTTGGAAAAGTCCTAAAAAGAGGGGGATGGATTTCATTAAAGGCACTCCTCTGAACTTGTATTCCATTGGATTATTTTTAAAAAGTGTCAGTCTTCAAAATGAAATGTTTGATGGAATATTAAATCTGATGAATCATTGCCAGTTTCCATGTTTGTTAGCTTTTATATACCACATTAAAGCATTCATTAATAAAGTGTCACACAACACTGCTTTGATTGAGTCCTAAAAGGTTAATGACTTGATACAGGCTGGTATTCTGAGCTTTACTGTTTGCAGGCGGTTTGTGGTGAATGCGAAGTGCTTTGAAATTGTAACAAAGAGAAATCTTTTATTTTCCTCTATTACAAGTCTAGAAAGTATTCTCAACCGCTCTGGATGTGCAAGACAAACTAGACTTATCACCATTAAACTACAATAATTAAACAACAGGAGGTACAGTCACGAGGAGCAGGGTTTTTTTGTTTGTTTCGTTTTGTTGTGGTTTTTTCCCTATCCCTACAGGACTTACTCAAATTTAACAGTAAAAAGCTTCATGTTCATACGACTCCTCAGAGAAGGGTGGAGTGAGATACATACAAAGCCCATGTTTGCTGCCCACCTACTCCTGTTTGTAGCTCTAAGCTGCCTTGCCAATCAATTTTGGGGGCTGTTTCCCCCATTTTGAAAGTGATTAGCCAGTCCAGAATTATTCCCTATTTTTAGATACGTTGGATATTTTTCAAATTGTCAGAAGCTTTTAAAAAGTGCCTTTTAAGTGTGACTACTGTGGACATGTCCATGAGGTTAGGCTTTGAGTGAGTCAGAATGCAGGACAGAGACATGACCAGTGTTTTGCCCTGTGCCCTTTTGGTAATGGCTGAGCTGGGTAGCCTGGTCAAGTACAGGCATTTTTATACGCTTAGGAAAGCGCTGCATTTATGTCGCCTGAAAACTCCATGGGTGAATGGGCAGTATGGGCAGCAAAAAGAAAGGAAATCACATTTCCAAAGACTGTCCTCTTAACTACACTGTGTCCAGCTTTTATGAAATTCGAACTCTCCTGAGGTGGAAATAAGCTTCTTGACAAAGTCATGTGTGAAGTTAATTTTGTTTTAAGGTAGTATTGAGGTTCTGCTCTTAGGGGAGTTGTTAGTAAAACAAATGACTCTAACCGTTTTAGTATGGAAGACAAATCAAAGCATTTCCATGAAGTAACAGGGGTGACCTGCTGTAACTTAACCATTTCCTGAGCAAATACAAGCTGCTCTATTGGATGGGGGATAGTTCCCATGTTAGCCATTGTACAGAGAAAAATAAAAGTTCATATAAAAGAGCCCACCAAGGGTTATATGGCTGCAATTGTTTCCAAACTGAAACAACTTAGTATCTGTTTATGATTGTCAGTATCATGTTATATTGTTCTTGTAGAATCCATAAAATCTAAAAGTCTGCAGTATTGCCTCTAAACATCCAGCGGCTGCAGCCAGGAGATTTTAGAGCCACTGCATTTAAACAGAGGGGAGGTAAAACTCAAAAGTTAATAAAAAGTTGACCTTGATTTTATTTACCATCTTAATCTAATTTTAACGAGGTGCTTCATTTGAACATAGAAGAACAAAAAGCCAAGCCCAAGCTGATAAGATTAAGATACTTAAACTTGCGTCCTGTAAATGTTTCTTTCTTTTATTCAAGGATTGGAGATGAGAAGGGAGAAGCAGTAAATCTGAATTCCAACTTTCTTACCACAGCTCATGTTTCCACAGTTCAGAATGGTGCCCGTTAATTTTCTGAGCCATTCAGATGTACAGCATGCTATCATATTAGCAGTGCTTAGACGAGGATATTCATTTGCATTTTCATAGTCACTTCCTTTGCATTGTGTATGACAAGTGATGCAGAAAACGAGTGGGCAAAGATGTGGTTCTCCACTCAACAAAACTGTCCCTTGGAAGAAGCTACAAAACAATTCAGTGTGTCAGAAGACAGAGATGTTGTCACTCAATACAAATATAAACTATTCTCTTTTTCAGACAAAGCCAAAGTGTTCTTGCTAATGAAACCATGTTTCAAAAGCTAATGGTTGAAAAACAATGCATACTTGGACTTGAAAGCAAGCTGATGGAAAGATAGATAGAACAGTCACTTGTTGGTAAATTAGATGTATTGTCAAGTACTCGTACTGGCTAATTGCAGTGGCTTTTTACTGTCTGGTTTTAGCAGTTTCAGATTTCTCTGTGTTATTTCTAGCAGTTCAAACATTAACACATTTAGGGTAAGATACAGACAATCTGCTCACAAGGTGTACATATATCACATGGGTATCTGCAGTTCACAAACCTTTCTGCAGGAACAGGACCATGATGACGACGACAACAACAACGACGACAACGACGACCACTTTTAAAGAGGGAGAGAAAAAAAAAGAGCACATCATCTGGTTAATCCTATCTCAAAGATACTTCAAAGCAAATTATGCAGAGTAGCTCTTATCAACTGCAGCTGCTTAGTAGGAATGTCATGTGAGCAACACAGTTTGGAAGATAATGGATTTATGTCTAGCAGGAAGTAAAACGTGTGATGACTTCATGCAGATTCTGTTAGGAATCATGTTGCTAATATTTTTTCATGTCCCAACAATGTCATATAAAAACAATGAAAATTTTATATTTGAAGCCCATATCAGATGACACAAGGAATGCAGAAGAGAGGGAGCTTTATTTCAAGGACAGATTGCATTAGGAATTATTCCTTTTAGAGTTGTCCTTGCCAGAAGCAAAGCTCTTAGCTTTCCTGATTCAAAAATAAGGGGCACATTCTCACATGGGGTAAGTGTCATTGTTCTCTTAAAGCCAACAGTGAGATGGTAATTTATGATTTGGCCCATGTACTGATGAGTCTGATAGATGAGGTTATATTGCTTGCTCATAAACAAACCCAGTTTGTTCCAGTTCTCAAATTAGGACTCTATATACTTACAGGCACTCAGAAAATGAAAAATAATCATACTTGCTGAACTTGAAAAACTCAGCACTTCCTATTTTAAACCAGTTGTTATGTCTCTCATAATAATTTCATATTTTATTATCATTGCCTACAGTGGTCTTTTACCATGTCTATATAAACCTCATTTCTAATGGTCTCAGAGGACATACTTGGTATTTCCAGAACAAAACAAAATTAAAACATACACCCAGAAACCACACACACAGTCCCACAGTACTATAATGCTTACAGCTTGATTCAAAGCCTATGGAGGTTTCAGTGTAGGATCTGGTCTGTGATGACTGACAGATTGGGCTAACAGTGCTGTGACATGCTGAACAGCAGCTGAGCCTCTTGCCTTCTCCCTGGCTCCTCTAGTCAGCAGCACTTGTGGGGTAATTCAGAGAGATGTTTGGCCTCTGTGGAGATGGTACTTTGTGTCATCCTGAAACAGCCTCATCTGGCTACCATCACTGGTGAAACACAGACCCCAGGGGGTAAAAATGCTGTGCAACCCAACAGCAGGCTTTAGAAAAAGGAAGACTAAAAATGGCTTGTGCGAGGAGAAAAGCCCTAGAAATTTTCCCAACTAATTGTTTGTTTTTATAAGCTTATGGAAAGAGGAGAAGTGATCCAACAACGTAAATGGCAAAATATGTGAAATGGCTAATGAATTTAAGGACTTGACAGTAGGAACTCTACTGAACCATTGCGACTGATTCTTATTTGTACTGTAGCAGGTTTACCAGGAATAGTACAGGCATAAAACACTTACTCCACAGAGCTCCCAATTTTAATTGGAAATCTGTCCTATTTCAGGGGGCCATGGTGTACACACGCAGCGTGCACAGACACAGAGCATGTACACACACGCAGCCTGCACGTGCAGCTGTGCCGTCATGTTCACTGGCATGCAGATTACAAATTAGCAGGTATATCCCTATGCATTTTCATTTCCTCACACACTATCTCGAGCCATGCTACATGTATTACATATGCTTAGGTCACAGAAGGGTTAGGGACATAACTACTGGATCCCAAGGGACAGATGGAGCAAAGCCAGCATAATCTCTGAATCCAGCTCTTTACTATTACTCTCTGATCATGAAAAGCCCAGTGAACTTGGAACAGACACTTTCATCCAGCAGCTGTTTGCATATCAGAGGCTAAAACCGCACATAAAATCTGAGAGGAAGATTTTTCACGCAGGCTCAAAGCAGGTCGGGAACCAGCGTCCTTTTTCTGTCATGGCAGCAGCCCTGAAAGACCGGCTCAAGTTTTCTGTGCTGGCTGCTAGAGGCTTTGGGCTGCAGCCCTCTTCCAGTGCGTAGATTGTCCTCTCCCCGCCTTTTTTTCCCTGTGTTTGTGCAGCTCCCAGCACAAAGAAGGTCCTATCAAAGCAGAGCGCTAGAATTATATAAAAGCTTAGTGCTATTACTATAAAAAGTAGCAAATATCCTCATATATTCCTGCCCCTCCCTGTGGGAGTTCTGGCCATAAACATAGGCGGTCTGAACTCGAAAGTATAGCCGTGGAATTGCACCCTATGCGTTTGCTCTTTTTGACATAAGAGCTGTATTCTCTCCCACAGGCTGGTGTCTTCCTTTTTTCTCTGTAGGAAACTCAAAGTGCTTCTGTTTTACAGATCTCTTTCAAGCATGATTAAATTGGCCTCAAAGGAATGGGATTTAACTGAAAGAGGGCCAACTGGTATTTTTTAACCATGCCCAAGAATCCATGCTTCATAAATAACAACTGGTAAGCCCATCACCATGTGCAGTCAGAGCTCCACCAGATGAACTTCAAGCAAAAAGCGTGTCTTTATCACACTATGTTTAAAGGACAGAAGACATATATTTTAGAAAGAATACCTTTTTCCTTTGTCCTCTCTGCTTCTTTCCCATAAGTTTGTTCTTGTAAATAGCTGTGCGAGTTTTAGTGACAAAGGCACGCGAATCTGTTATGCTGCCTGTAACACTCCACTAACTTGTCTTTACTATTTTTTCCACTGAACTGTTTTTATTTAATTTAATAGATTTTAAGAACTTTCGCCTCAATCCTTGAGCAATTCAGGGTGTAAACCCCAAACAGCAGTTTCTGCATCAGATGCAGATTTTCTGTTTGAGAGAGGGAATTTCTTTTGTAAAGATGCAGTCTTGATTTAAAGACTTCAAATGATCTACCACATCCTGCGGTAGGTTGTTCCAATGATTAATGGCCCATGCTAGAGAAAGTACGGCAGCTTCCAACCATTGGAACTTATTGTGCCTTTTTCTGTTAGACTAAATAGCTATTTGTTATCAGAAATCTCTTCCTTATGTAGATACCTGCAGACTTTGATTAAGTCACTTTTTAACTCCTTCTTGGATAATCTTAACAGATTAAGGCATGTTTTCCTAACAATTTTTTTAAAACTTTTTTTTTTAAACCTTTTTCTGGTTTCATAATATATTTCAAGAACTGACCCAATATTCCCCCGAGCATTTTCACTGATGCCATATGCAGGTAGAATAGCACCTTCTGAAATCGAGTTAATGCTGTGTATCTTCTTCTTGCCTTCGCGTCCTCCTCTGAATATTGTACTGAAAGTCCGTGTTCCTTTGTTTGGCTACCATTATTCCCAAATCCATGCTGAGGCCCTGAGTTGCTCTGCAGGCTCTTCCCCCCTCAGCCCTGCCATGGCTTTGGCTGCCTGCGCTCCAGGGCTGCTCTAACACGGTGCAGTTGTGTAACCCTGGATCAAGCTCCCATGAAAGCAGTGAAGCTGTGACAAAGAGCTGCATGAGAAGGAGTTGGAGGAAGCCACGTGTGGGGCTTTTGTCCACTGGCTTGGAAGCTGCATTTAAGCTCAGGCCTTTGCTCTTGGTCCTTGCCCAAGTTACGTTTTAGGTGTGTTTGTGCCAGCCTTGTACCGTGCCAAGCCTGATCTGGCCTTGCTGACCTGACTTCCCAGCTTGACCTCAGACCTGCCTTGGCCCTATGGACTTGTCTGAGATGAGTGGACTTTTGGCTGACCGTGGTTACTATCGCTGGACCTGCTCTGCTCTTGTTTGGGTGGTGTGTCCCTGCCCCTGCTTTGCTGTCACCCTCAGCTATGGAATAGGAGTGGGACAAGGGCCAGTGCCTGTGGGGCCTCAACAAAGGATGGTGGCTTTCCATTCCCAGTTACTCAATATCATCTGTTTGTTTAGTTTAGTCCGTTTAATGTGAGTATGTCGCTTTGTTGTTTTTAACTTTATCAATAGAACTTGCTATTTCATCAAAAAAAATAAGATCCCACTTGTCTGACAAGACTTAACTTCCCTGAAAATGTGCCGAGACAAATGTTCTGCTGCCGTCATTTAATTATTTACTGACTGTCTCCAATGTTAAGCTTCCAAGACTGGGATGACGGTTCTTTTCAGCTTAATAGGTTGAATGTCTACTAGTCATCACGTTTACCATTTTAAAACATTTGCATGACCTTAGCTTCTGGTACAGTCGTCTCAGACTCTTCCAGCTTTTTAAAAAGCCAGTGTATGTAGATCAGAGTGTTCCCTGGCAAGATGCTTTCATACCCCTGAGTAAAAGTTGGCCAATGCCATTTATTTGCTGCTGGGTAATATTTCTCTGCTGGCTGATGGGACAAGAAGAGGCTCCACAGCCACTTCAGGATCTATGAGCACTCCCACACACAGAAGCACTGGCGGGAGTATGAAGTAAATGCTATCATTAGAAGGACTTTAAAAGGAGGTAAAATATTTGCAGAAAGATTAAAAGATCGGATTTGCCATTATTCTGCTCTGCAACGGAGACAGAAGAGCAGCCCTGGCTGTAAGCCCTCCCTGTATTATGTATATTAAATACTGCCTGCCTTGAACCTGTCTAATTTATGCCTTGCTTCATCATCCCAGCCCAAGCCTCATCTAGAATTACCATCCAGGCCATACTCCCCAGACCCCTTCATGGAGAAGCTGGAAGCTTCAGCCCAGCTCTGGTCCAGGAGGGAGTCTGTACACACCAGCTCCCGGCCACGAGGAGCTGCCTTCCCGGTGCTCGGGCAGGCACAAAGCAGCCTCAGTGCTCCTGACAGCTCCTCGCTGTTTTGAAAAGCACTTCAGTTCTCAATGACTGGGCAGGAAGTGCCCCAAAGCTGCAGCGTTTGGGTCTTGCAGAAACATTTTCACTCATATTCTAGGGCAAAAGCTGGAGAATGAACCCAACCTTTTTTTTTTTTTTTTTTTAACAAAAGAAAGCACAGTAAAACTAGCCCCAGAGTGAGCAATTACTGGTGAAAGAGCATTTGTTTTAGGAGCTAAAAGATGTGGGAAAGTAGTCAAAATAATCCAGATGACTCTGGAAAAGAATAAGCGTGAGAAATAATTGAAGTCACAAATAATAATGCATGGGCAAAATATTTTTTTTTCTTTTACTTTGTTTTACTTGGAAAACTTTCCGAGTTGAAGGATATATTGAGAAATTTCATATTATGCTAGATAAAAGTGTATCCATGAACCACCTGCCATTGTTAAAGTACACTATTACAAGCTAAAGGTATCCTTTCCAATCTGTAACCAAAATTTCACATCTCTGTAATCCTTCTTGAGCTTCACTCATCATTTTCCCTGAGTGGAACTTAACTATTTGCATTAGTTTATTGGACTGTGCCAGTGAGAAAAGCAAAGGCAAGGGGAAACAAAATAATGTTCCTAATAACTCATTTCTTAGAACAAGATCCTCCCAGCCTGCTGTAGTAAAGACGCTCATATGGTAGGGGTTTGTGCTGCTTCTAGGATACAGCACTTGCTGTGTCTGGGTTAGATCAGGGCCCCATTGGAGTCAATGGGAGTTTTGTGCTAAAATGTATCTCGTATGCTGTCACTTGGGCAAATGTCCACCTCAGGCTACAGCAGAAGCAAAATCACCACATTTGTTTTCACTTCTGACCTGCTGAAAGTAGGATTATATTACTTGTATATTTCATTCTGATTTTTTTTTTCCTGATTTAAACAAAGATACCACTGTGGTATAATCTGATACCAAGTACTCTGCGAGGGGCTGGAGAAGTCAATTACAACTGAAATTGCAGACTTCGTTTACTGTTGCCTTGCTTTTAACTCAATGTTTTTCTTCATAGGCAATCAACATGTCATTTCATTTCTTCAGCTTCTACTTTCGTGTCTCACAACACGAGCAGTGGCGCTGCTCACTCTGAATTCCCAGATTCTTCTCACATTGTGCAACTTCTTTCATATTATTTAACTCCATCTTTCTCCTGCATAGATATATTACAGGGGAAAAATGAACATAACTTCTAACAAGTTGTCAAATGAGTGCAGCCAAACTGAGCCACGCTGAGGCAGTAAACACCGACTGCGTCAATTTTTCGCTATGCAAAATGTATTTATTAGTATTTTGCTCAGATAATCCAAGGGCCCAGAAACACTCTTCCAGTGACTGGCTAAATCTGATTTTTGTTTGTGACCAGCATGAATGCTGACCTTTGCCTTCTTGACTGATCTTTGCATCTCCTAGAAAGTTCATGGAAAGGTCACGGAGCGGCACTGACTTCCTCCGCGTGTGCGTGTGCCTGTGTGCCTGCGTGTGCGTGTGCGTGTGCCTGTGTGTGCGTGGGGACACCTTCCTGCCACCGAGCCCATGGAAGGGCTGGCCTTGCCCACTGACGCTTTAGCTTCATGTTTGTGGAAATCTGGACCCACTTACACCAAGAGCAACAAAATCAAACCAGGCAAAAGGGCACGTAATTTTTTATTTACCAAGCACCTTTGTTTGCCTTATTTTCACTGCAATTGCTCCCCATTTAGCTTTCAAGTTTTGTCTCAGTTCAGATACATCCTTAGCTTAAGGAAATGGTACTACACAGAATATCTGGCTTTGTAAAATGAAAGGACTAAAATGTGACTAGAAACAACTACAGACGAAATGAATAATGTGGCTTTTTTCTTAAATACACACGTATCAAAGAGAATGAGTTCTTCCCTTAGATTGCTTTGGCATAGCTGCGTAAGAGAAATAAAAATGAGTTCTTGTACATTCTTTAGCTGATTCCTTTCACAGAAATGTTCAGCGCTGCTTGTCGCTGCGAAAGAGAGCTATGAATCTCACGAAAGCTGCTCTGCTGACACCATCAGCTGTACAGCACCCACTTCCAAACCAGCCCTCGGAAAGCAGCACTGTTAGAGGGTTTTAAATCTCTGCTCAGAAACTGTATCTATTTACAAACAGCAAGAATAGCTCTGAAATTGTGAAAAATGCACTCGAGTCATATTTAGAATGATTGTATGTGGGGGATATAACAATACTTTTCAAGACTGTAAGCACTGCGTACATTCATATCTCGTGCTATTTATCTTGCAGATATACAGCGCTGGAAGTTGCTGGCTGCAAGCTGGTAAGCTTGTAGCGGTGAGAAGGAAAGATCTCTCCGTTTGTCACTGGCCGTATATCACCGCAGCTGTGCCCTTTGATTACACAGAGGGCTCCTCCAGCCATTAATAATAGGAAACACTTTTTGTCTGGTGAATGCATCTCAACGCCATCCTCTAACACCTAGGCTTTGCAGTGAGGTAGAAGAGGTAAATTAAGGATGGAGCTTGTTCATTTCACATTTACACTAGATGCGTAAACACGGATAACCTTTGTTTTCCTTGGAAAAGAAAATACGCCATCCTTTTTCCTACCACCACAGTGACTGGTTTTTTACAGAAAGAATATAGCACTGCCAATTACAACTTGCTGAGGAAGTGACACTAATGAATCACAATAATGCTGCCACAGCATCATGGAAAGTCCTGTGACGCCAGCCTTCCAGATTAATTGCATCATGTATAATAGCCGAGCCACATCTGCTGGCCAGGTGTATCAGTGTAAAAGATTTTCCCAGAAAAGCGGAGCTTAGAGGTAATCAATATATAGGCTGAATGAAGCCCTAGGTATGAATAGTGCATTGCCAAAATTAGATAGCTATCTGAAATTGTCACAAATAATTGATGCTAAGATTGGAAAATTCTAAACTGGTGTAAATCGTTTAGCGCCAGAGAGCACTACAAAAGGCATTTCATGCTTGATCTGCAAAATGAATCAAAATTAATGCTAAGCTCACGCGGCATGCTGTTGCTCTTACCTCTTGCAGCACAGTGTATCTGAGCTGCTCCAGAGAGGTGTTTGCAGTCAGTGGTGCGTGGAATCTCTCTGGGTCTGGCCTACATTGATCATCTCCCACAGCATCTTTGACACAAGAGGAAAAAGCTAAAGACCATTCATCTTAACACTGCTTTTAGTCATGTGTCAAAACCTTGCTTTAACCCATCCCAATTTTTATTTAAAATGAGGACTTTTGAGTAGCAAAAAAACCCAGCAAAAAAACATGAGCCCCTTTGAAACAAAGCCAGCTCTTGCTGGCCATTATTTCACATCCTCTGCTCTTCGATTGCTAGAGGTAGCCATCCCATCAGTCAGGCCACAACTAGATTTGCACTGGAGGAAAAGATTCTGCAAAATGCAGTTGTTTGGGAGGTATTCCAAATATCGCACAGAAAGGTATCATTCCTGTCTCTGTATTTATCCCAAAACGGTGCCCTTTATTTATATTTTAGTAGAACCCACAGTTACTTCATTGATGGTCCTGTGACTACGGTATGTTCCTCCTAAATCTGTGCTGACAACTTATTTAGGTCATGGAGTCAGACTTTAATTTCCTCAAGTTAGATTTATTCCCTCAAGCTGTGAAGAAATAAGAAAGCGCATGCTTGTTGCTGAGTCAAACACAGAGCTGAAAATCTCCAAGGTGGAGGCTTCGGCCAGCATGCTGCACCTCTTTTTTCAGCCTCAGTTACTCGCTTCATGATTTGAGCATTTGGAAGCTGAAGCAATTGCAGGATGCTCCCCGACCTCAGCAGTGGGCACGCACGAGCACTGCTGCCCACCTTGCTCCATGGATGTCTCGCTTTCTTGAGTCCTGTCTGCAGGCGGTGAGATAGTAGGTCATTCTAGAAACCGCAGTAAATCCTTGGCAAAAGAACCCATCCTGAGTTATGTAAATAACATAACATACATGAAATAATAAAGTATTTTATTTTTACATAGCGCTGTTCTTCCACAGACACATATCTTAGCTGAAAAATACCATCTATCTATATGAATACCCCAATAAGAATTAATTAGATGTGATTGGCTAAATTTCACCAAGAGAACATATCAGTCAGCTTAATAGATTTTTCTAGAAATCCAGAAAACTATACAAAGCTTACTTTTTGCTATTTTTATAACCTACCTGCCCCAAATACAGTTATTATATTGGTCACTGAATTTAAATGATGAATTTCCCTGCTTTTAAAGCTAAGAGGAAAAGATCACTAAATTTCTTATCAGGAGATAGTGATAGACTTTGTAAAAATGCACAGCATCTTGAAAGTTTGGTTTCATATCACCATTTATATTCCTGAGAAATAGACATGTCTCACATTCTGTAGCAGTGTTTTGTGACATTTGGATTTACAATGCTCAAGTTTAAGTCTCTAGCCCTTTGCAGTCTGTCAAAAACAGCTTCTCTGTCCATTTATTTTTGTCTTCTGCGCTCAGTCTGAATATCTTTTGTAAATTTATACTTGACAACCCTCGTATTTCAGCAGCTGGCTTTGTTTCACAATCTACCTTGCTTGCTCTGTTGCATTAGCTGAAACAACAAATTTAATCCATGATGTCAATAGTAAATTATAGTGGAGACGTAATATATGCCTGACATCACTAAGGTCAAGGCCATGGTGAAAATATTGCAAATAATAGATCCACCTATGAGGGTCTCCTCATAGTGGTAGTTGCTTGCTGCACATTTAATGTTACGAGAAACAGATTAGTGCTGCATGCTGCGTTATGTTAGCCTTTTGGTTACAGCCAGCATAAAACTCCGGCTAATTTAAGAGTGCTCCCACAACATGAAAAGAGGTTCCAGAGAAGTTTGCTATGTCATTATATTTCATATTTTCTAACTGATAAATAATTAAAACAAGAATTACTTTACTGAAGTGATTCATTTAGAGCACACATTTTCCATTACTCTAACTGTTTGGAGGGGTTGGGGGAAACATTTATTGCATACCTTACCTAAACTACCTTGCCATTAAAGTATCTAAATTACCTCAGTGAATTCTGAGCACAGAAGTGGTTGATGAATTGCTTTTTGCATAAATGCGCTTTCCCTTTGCTAGAACCTAATTTTGTGTATAAACACACACACACACACACACACGGAGAATAAAGCAACTACTGAACTCTCTCAAGAAGAAAAATCAAAGCCTGGAATTTTCTCTATGTAATGAAGTTTTTCTGAATGTTGCTTGTATTATAAGCATCCTTGGACTCTCTGAGGACAAGCCAAAAATGGGCTCTTCTACAATGGTGAAAGAGCAGTTAATGAATCATTTTCTCCTGTGTGACAGTGCTCATTCTTGTTAATTTGTCCATTTTTCAGCCAGAGCTTTTTTAATATCAAAATTAACTTTCAGTTTAAAAGTCCATTTAGTGCCAAAGGGGAAAACAAATTTGTGCCAAGTGAACCATAAACAAATTCAATGTATGGCAGAATATGGAGATTTCCATTCCATCAAGCTCTATTATTTGTTTTATCTGGCATCAACAACCCAAGGACCTTCAATCTGCTATTCATCCCTTTAACTTGGCTCTAAAGTATTTTCATTCCTTAACGAGAAAGGATGGGCCAAATTTACAAAGCTGCAGAGTACAAGAGAGTACAGCTACAGCGCTTGACTTTCCACGTGCCCTGTCTGGATATATGTAATTTAACAGGTTTGCTTCTCAGAAGAGTGGGTTACCTTTTGTTCCTGGTTTTCCTACCTCTTACTGAATGGAGGAAGGCTTGTGTGGGTTGTACCTTTTGGCCCCCATTTCAGCGGGGGGCTTAGTTTTAAGAATGTGAGTAACCCCACGGGGTGCGGGAACATGCAGGGGAAGATGCTTGACCCTCCTGAATCAAGGTCTTTAACATACAAATCCACATTTTTGGGATATATGGGCATTAACCTCCTCTGCAGAAGCTCTGATCACCATGTGCCTTTGCCTATATTCTTTACTCCTTCATTCAAATCCGTGCCACACTAGAGTGACCAAAAGTAATTGTCATTTATCTTGTCACTGTATTCAGTGCTCCCTCCACACGCAATGAGTTGATGGGTTTGGTTCAGTTCCTGTGGGCTGCATGTCCACTCCACTTTTTGCCCATTGTAAGACATTTTATTGATGCCTCTGTTGGTCCAAGCAGCCAAGAAATGGAGTAACAGACCACATGATAATCCTTTCTGGAGGTTGTCCGGCAAGCTTGAGTGAGGCGGGGTGACAGAAGGGAATTACTGAATCTTGAGCTTTTGACCTCTGGGCTGGTCCTTTTGGAAGGGCAGTTTTCATTATTGATAATCTGGTGGTCAACTGCCGTGAAGGTATTGCTTTAAGGATGTAAATATTAATGAGAACCCCAAACACTGAAGTTCTTGTGTTATTCTCTCATATGCAAACAAAAAGTAGAAAATTGAATCAGTGGCTATTGGAACAGATCAGCAGTCTCGGTATGGGCTGCTTTGATGACTATTTAATCTTGCCTATAAAAGAAGTTTAAATAATGCTGTTACGTGCTGATGCTCTTAGCACTTGCTTTGGTGCATGATGTATGGCCAGTGTCTGCTCCAAGAATCAACAAATGTGCATTATTCCATTAGCAGTTTTCTGTTTTCTACAAAGCTTTACAATTTATTAGTTATTTATGTTAATGTACTGGTGCCTTATTTTACGTATTTATAATATCTTCTTTCCTCTGCCATGAAAAACAATGAAAAGTTTAGGTATTGCAGATCAGTTCAGCTTACATAACATTTACAAATGTTCTTTATAAAAACAGTGTCATAGAGAGTCCTTTCTAAGCTTGGAACTGCTGTTTTAATGTATGTGAAACTCTTACTGACATCAAAACAAGATTGAGGCTTTTCTGATCCTCTGCTCCTTCTTTCCTGCTGTTTTTCAGAAAGGGGGAGAAACTCCAGCTGTATGAGATGGCACTTTTTTTCCAGTAAAATTTGGGAGAAGTGTAGGAAGAGGAAGAATATCAACAAAAGGTTGAAGATGTGGATAGGAAGGTTTCAGTAGGAGGAAGAACTCATAAGGAGCAGCGTGGTGGAGTACCAGAGGGTTTCTAAAAGCGTATTTATTCAACAAAAATGTAGCTGATATCACTGGCTACCCAGCAACTTATTCCTGTGCCTGTGTTATGCAGCAGGGGATACAACAACTTAGACACAAATCAGTTACTTCTGACTGACTGTCTTTCCTTGATTTCCATGGCACATGGTCTTCATGGCACTTATTGATTCTGAACATTGGCAGCATCATGGCTGCATAACAGACTTCCTAAATACGTCCTTTTTGTATTTTACATTAGACCCAGCACCTTAGCTCTGCTCGTACAAGTAATTTACCACAATGATGTCACTCTGGGCTAAGTGCAGGCAAAGGCACTGTGTTAGTGTGATGCTTTTAGTTTTGGGTGCTGACTGTATTGGGTCAATACCGGAGCATGGCTAGTTCCATCTCTGTCCAGCATTGCAATTCAAAAGCATGTGCATGGGGTGATAAAAGAGAGTTTCATATTTCAGGATGCAAATTATTTGTTGGTTCCCCATGTGTAACTTCAATATATGTTTTTAGCAATGCTTATGTTCTCTAACCACGTATCATCAATGTTTTTAGGTAGATTCTACTCATTCAACTCAATGACCTACTCTACTACATCACCTCAGCAAAGGCTGAAGTTCATTAGCATCTGATGTCTCCTAGGTGGCCTCAGTGAAGGGAGTTGTCAGTGTTGATGCAGTTTCTAGATATTTTATTGCTGAATTTTCAGACGTTTTTAGTTGCACACCTGGTCTTGCAAGTGGACATGTTCCCCTGAACACAATGACAGTGAAAGAATATTTTAGTAAAAATGTTAATATGCTGTATCAGACACAAATCTGCTTTATCTATAGAAAAGTTTCAAATGCCTTTTGATTAGCCACAGACCACATCTGACTTCCCCTTTTCTGCCCCCACAATGTGACTCAGCTTAAGCCACATCAGTTCCTAAATTCTTGTGTAAAACAATGAAGGATGCCATGCGTATGATAACCCCTTCTTAACTAAAAACTGCATCAACAGTGACAACTCACTTTGCACAGGCCACCTAACAGATGTGAGATGCTAACGAGTTTCAGCCTCTGCTGAGGTGACATCGATTCACCCCAGTGATGGAGAGCTGTGCTCTGTTTCCAATACCCCAAACACTCCCAGTCCCAGAAAGCACCTGTGGACCCACATTCAATGGGACCCACATTTTAATTTATTTGTCTTTTTCACAGATTTCATTATTACTCTTGACATTTCTGAAAGCATTTCTCAGATACAGAGAAATCCTTATCTTTCTAAGGACATTTCCAAGGCTCTGGATTATTTAGGGCTCAATTGACCATGAATATTATTTATTTAAAGGTAAATTTCTCTAAATCAAAAAATTTAAGAGGACTAGAGCTTGTAAATGACCCCTAAGCTTCAGCTAACATCAGCTTGTCAGTTTGCCTTTTATTTTTTCTGAATGGTCAAAAGGGAGAAATTTCACCCCAAAACCAACAGTTTAAAATTACCATCTTGTGCTATCTAACAATGAAAAAACTACCATTATCTTATAACACCCATAATGTTCATGATTCTCCTTTGAATATCAAAAGCTTCTTAAGAGTCTTGATGGGATATCATGCCTGGTCAGGATCTGTTGATGGGATGACAGGGTTTCGTTGGTCAGATAAACTCTGACCTACAAGGATAAAGTAAGAGTGCAGAGCAAAATGTTCACTTTTACAGAATGAAAATGATGCCTACATTGCTGTAATAATGCTGCTTCTACCATTTTAACTAAATAGGAACATCTGTACCGATTTCAGATCTCATCTATAATGTCATAGTCGGGATTAATGTGGTCATCCTCTTAGAACAAAATGCTTGCTTTCATAAACTAGCTTAAACATCATGCTAACAGTCCCCAAACAAAAGTAGTGGCTGGGGGTTTAATAAATGTCCAGAAAACTGACCAGAAAATGAAGTTTTCTAAGCTGTGACTGTCGGTGGTAAAAAGCAAATGCACAATATTAATCAGAAGCTAGGCACTATTTGGTTCAATGGACTTGTGGTTTCCTTCTATTAGAGTCTGCCCTTCTGCAAGCAAGCTCTCCCCATCAGGAGTACTTCTTTTCTGAGAAATACTTTCTGGGAAGA
>NW_008824035.1:8416384-8434579 GCF_000699105.1 Pygoscelis adeliae | reverse complement strand
GAAATGCCCACCATGTAGGGAGGTCATAAGACAGCCCTCCTGAGTTCTTCACATCCTTCCTGACAGAGAAGGAGTGTGCAGATCTAAGTTGTTCAGGTGAGACGGATTATCTAAAATAAGTAGGGGAAAACATCATTTAACCCGGAAGGTCAGATCCTCCTGAGAGTTCAGCTCCATCCTCCTCCTCTTCCCTTCATGGCACACCCTTCCCACCTCTGTCCCTCCTGCCATAGCGCCTCGCTCCTTCCTCAGCAGCACTGGCTCCAGCGAGAGCTTTCCCTGCCTGACATGGGGTCTTTCTTGCTACCGCTTGTCCCTCTCCCAAGTAACGAGGGCCACGGAGCTGAATTCCTCCTTCATGCCTCTGCACTGGCCAGTGGATTCACTCCAAAGGTACGTTGCAGCGAGAGCAGGCGCAGGAGCAGAGGGTGGATTTTTGACTGGGAAAGCAGTGTGCGGAAGGATAATGCTTTTTGGAAGAGCTTGTATCAGCACCCGGAATGTCAATGGCTCCTCTATTGAGAAGCAAGCCAATGCCCATACTTCTGGTTCCTGTCCCAGTGCTAGAATATAGACAACTGCCCCAATCACACATGCTGCAACCTTGCTCCTAGAACTTTCACTCTCTCCAAATGGCAACCTTCCTGAATTAAAATATAAATATGCCCTTCTACAAAAGGGAAAGAAAAGGAGAGTTCTGTTTTCTGCAGAAAACCCAGCTGATTTGAAAATAAATATAGGAGAAATATATAGCAACCAAGAGTAAACGTTGTTTCTCTTCAAACCTGCAAAACTCCAAAACAGAAATAGTCTCAAAATGTGCTCTCTGTCTCTGGTGTTCCAGCAGCAAGCTCACTCAGAATTCAGAATATTGGCAGAAATAAATTACAAGTCAGTTCATAGGAAAAAAAAATTTGGAGCAATTTTTGTCTTGTTTGCAGGACTTTATGTCTTGCTAGGGCTTGAAAAACACTGCTTTGGATTTCTCATATAGCAGGTAACTTCTTCGTGGAAATTAAGAAACATATTAAAGTGCTGTTTATGGCCACAGAAGCACTCTGAGAGCATATATTAATGATTATGAACATGTTATTCTTATAGATGTAACCATGTGCTGCTGTCATAAATTATTATTTGCACCGAAGCAGACCCTTAGGCCATATCTGAAAGAGGAGACCCAGGAGTGCGTCTGGAATGTGCACCCAGCAGTGGGAGTGCCTGCTCCAGCGGTCTCTGAGCTTCCTGCGGGTAAGACCCAGAGGTACTCGGGTTTTCTTCCCCCAGCTTCTCCTTTACCCTCATCTTCCCACGAAAGAGAAACTGAAGGGCACAGCTCTGACGGGAGCCCTGAGTACTCCAAAGCTGCCTCTTTGTTGCCAGCTGCCAGCACATACCATCAGCGGCTCCAGCCCTGAAAGAGGCAGTTGTGACCCGGACCCCTTATACTGGGAACCACACAAACCCAGAGCAGTTTTCATAGTCCCTGCATCAAGCCTTTACAGTCTTATGTACTAGATGCTTCACAGATGAAGACTAGAGATCTGCCCTCGAGAGTACAAGAGTCCAACAGAAATGATAAATACAGTGAACTTGAGAAAAATTCTGTTCTTTCTGTGAGTTCAATGTATTTTTAAAATTAGCTTAATACTTGGGAAGATAACAAAGCCAGGTGAAGAAGTTCAGACACTTTCCTATGGCAACCTTGTTTAAGTAAGAGATAGAGAACGTGCTTTATTCTGACAAAAAAATAGTCAAAATACTTTTTTATACTATTATTTGTCTAGGCAAAGTGAAGTTAAAATTGTAAAATGCATAACCAAATGCTGAAAGGTTTGATCTTGCCCAGGCATAAATGGGTAGGTTGTTTCTGATGGCTGGGAACTTTCTGATTAGACAATTTGTTCATGCTTATTTGTCAAAATGAGACATTTTCAAGGGAAGGTTTCAATGACTCTTTTGTCAGGAAAGGTTTCTTAGCTTCATTTTGTGGTTAAAAAAAGGGATAAAAGAGAATAGGCAGACTCAGCCCAGTCTAGCAGAAGGGTCACAGACTTAAAACAGATGAGACCTGCCTGGAAGTGTCTGCTGTCCCCAATCCACTTAAATGGTTCACAGCATGACCTGCAGAACCCCCAGTCACATCTATGATCTGTTTATCCATTTATTTGTTCCCTTTGCTTTTTTGCCACGGTTTGTCTTTCTCTTTTTCACTCACGTTTTAAAAAGGTTTTCTTTTTTTTTCTAAGTGACTTGGTCTTATCCCAGCACAGAGCAGCTAACTGTTAAAAATTTTGAAAAGTCTTATGGGCCCAGAACAAGTTTTCTCCAGGTCATTCCCCTCACCTCTGAAAGTGGGGAACTTGCGTGTGCTTAGTGCTGGGGTGTCAGGTCAGCTCCTGTATATTCAAACCCATATTTTGTGAGTTGTCTCTAGCACAGCTCCCAAAGGCAAGGCAACCCCTCAACACTATTTGAAGCTGCAACATGTTTTTGTGGCGGCTAGAAACAGGTCTTGCCCTCCCTTCCCTGCCGTGGGCATAGGTATTTAGAGCTGCTTAAGATTCACTTGCAGAACACTGTAAAAATTCAAGACCCTACTTACAGCATGTACAAGATTTTCTGGGAAAAAACCCAAACCCAAACCCTGGAAAGAGATCTTACATTCCGTTCATCTTGGCATTTGCGTCTGCTCTGCTGGCAGAGAGCTCTAATTGTCAGGGACGCAATAGGCTGTGCTCTTATCTGTGATTAATAGACATGATCTTTCCGGAATGATAAATGCAGGTAGGTAAAGTCTCTGTGACTGTATCTACGCTACATCATAGATTATCAAAAACCCTACAATGTGGACATGATAATAAGCATCCACGGTGTCTAAAAGTGCTGGCTAAGAGTTCCTAATGTCTAGAATTTGATTTTTATGGTTTTAATGAGGCTTTGTGTGGGAACGTCCTCCACAACATTGAAATTCAGTATTCAGTTTCTTAGCTGTTGCTCAACTCTCTGTTCTGGGGATTTCCCCACATTCCTCTTTGAGATTCCCTTTAAGCAGAAAGAGGCATCAGTGCCCCGAGCAGCAGGACAGCCTGGAGCTGCAGGACAAGTGTGCACCATCCCCAGTGTGGGTCTTCTTGGGGGTGAAGAGGGACAAATTGACATTCCTTACAGCAACTAGCAATCGTCTCTTTCCCCCCTCCTTGCCATGGTGGCACCAAACCCCTCATGTACATTTTCAGCACAACATCAGCTATGATTGTCATTGCTGAGGCAAGGGCTGTGGCAGGGCCCTGCCCCTTCCTCGGTCCAGCTCGGGGTGAGAAGAAAGCTCCTTCCCACGGCACCCCCCTTCTCTTCCCTATGCATCCCAGGACTGCATCCCCCAGACAGCCTCCTACAGACTACCTCGTGGCTGACACAGGGGAGGCCCCACCACCGAGTTGTCCAAAAGTTCTTCCGAATGTTTAACTATGCGCTTACCTCTGCAGGGAGACGGGTTGCCATGTAAGACCTCCCTCCTGACTTGCTCTCTGCCCCAGGATAGAGTTTAATATTTATCATCAAAGTGATAAAATAGTAAGTAGGAAAACTACGTGCTAGGTTCAGCTCATTCATTGCAACATGAAGCCACCATTTAAATATGAAGTAAGAGTTGTGTTGTTCTAGACCAGCCCTGCCTCGCCTGTGCCACAGTACAAAGTTTGGATCTGAGTGCCAGAAAGCTTGAAGGTGCTCATCCTGATTATTTTATTTAAATCATATTGCTAGTACAATACCTGGAAATCTCATCTCTTATTAAAAGCAAGAAGCCTTAGATAAGCCCAGGAGTGAAGGGGAGTGGGGTCACAGGAAGTGGGGACAAGCGAGCTTCGTTTCGTGGGTGATCACACAGATCCGCACCAGACACTCAACGGGAAGGTCAGTGAAACTCAAAAATGTTTTATTTTTCTCACCCATCTTTACTTCCTTGTATGCTTTTTAGTGACTTCAAGGGAAAATATTCCCTGGTTTGTAGGCAACGGTGTGTATTTTAAAGGTGATGTGGCAATTGCCAAAGTATCTATTGTATTATGTATGTGGATCAACAAAAGGAAATCAGACTGGTGAAAATGTCTTAAGGCAAGGAAAGATGGGACTGAGAGCCCTTGCTCCTCTTCAAAGCCACAGCCAGGAGAGAGTTTGCATTTGAAAAGCTTTTCAACTAGATACATGTGTCTCAAGCTGAGTCTTTTGGGAAACTCACACGGTTAGAGACCCTCAAGGGAAGCATTTGGAACAATATTTTCTTTTTTTCTGACAGCGATGTTTCGGAAGGCTGAGGTCCTCTGAAAGTTGCTGCAGTGATGAACTACCAACATTAATATATCTCATGCCATCCAGTCATGAGGGGAAGAATGGTGGTTCAAATGACAACCAGCATGATTAAAACCACCCATTAAAGAGATTAAGAATCTGCAAATGCTGTGGTATGTAAGATGCAGAGCACCACACTACTATGCAGATGGAAACATCTGCAGTAGAGATGTGACATTCAGAAATGTGCAACAAGTTTTTCAGATGCTCTTGCAGCCTGAGATGCAGGCCACACACTGCGAGCAGATGGCTCCACTATGCTTCATCATACACAGAAACATTGATTTGTTGTCATGCCATGGTGTAGATTTTTGTTGATAGCAGGTTAATGGCATTTGGCAGTAACCATTCTGGAGCCTTTTTTCCATTTTTTGGTGACATGGGTTAATTTTCCACAGAGGCACACAGTGTGGTGCTGAGATGTTCCCTCCGGTATTTCCTCAGACCACCGTGGTAGGTTTGGCAAGTCTGTGAGGAGGGGAAAGGAGCAGCTCAGCTCTCCTCTATTTGCATGGGAGCCAACGACCAAGCAGGAGGTTTTGGCTCACATACAGCTGTCTAAGGCAAGCTTTGTGATGAGGAAGTTTTTGGTACTCGGATCCTGAGAAGCATTATTTTCAGTGTATATATTCTGTACCAGGTAGTGGAAGAATTAAACATGGTGAAGAAACTTGTATAAAATTGACATGAAGGTTGTATCTGCTTTTTTATCTCAAGTTTGTGATAAGCTTCCAGACAGAGCAGTAATGGCCAGAAAAGCTTTGCAGTAAAGACCGGTCAGACTTTTACACCTCTTCCTCTTAGACAGTTCCACCTCTAAAACTACTGATGGTTTTGCTTGCCTCTGCATGAGACAAAAGCAAACTCCCCAGAGCTCAGGGTTGTGCTATCTGAAAGCTCCAGCAAAGGTAGCATGAGCCTGCCCATGTTGCAGGCAGGCCAGATTTGCCCAGGTGCATCAAACCTCTGCTCTGGTGTCCCTGACAAGTGACACCCTTCTGGGGAGACTGACTGTTATGTTCTGTGTCCTTGAAGCCTTATCCACTTAACCCACCAAAGCCTCTCTCTTCCACAGGGGAGAGTGTTTTACTGAAGTACTTTACCTGGCAGACCCAAATTGGGAATTTGTAGGAAATAGGAGCAAAAAAGCTCTGACAAGGGTTCTCCCTCAGAAAAGTGTTTGAGTCCATGACTGCCTATATCTACTTTATAAGTCATGTCTCTTAAGACCTTTTATTACATCAGGATTTATAATCTGTCTAATCGCTAGGTTTCCTCCAAGATTAATTAGTTCCTACAGATATCCACTCCCATTTCTGTATATCAACAACTCTTAATCTTGTAATGCGTACCAAGAAAATATGGGAAGCCCGTCTCCTAAATACTAATGATAATGACCAGGATGATAATATTCAAACACATTTATTAAGCACATTTATTCCTATAAAGCACACAAGCCCTAGAATCTTTGGGTACAGAGATAAGATATATGAACAGTTTTATTAACATGAATGAAGAGGCTTCTTCTATTTTTAAATAAAAAAAGATATCGAGAGTGAGAAGAATTATCAACAAATTGAGAATTTGGCAGGCAGAATTACTGTCAAAGAATCAACAGGAGAGAGGAATCAAAAAGATGAAAGAAATTCTAGGACAGCTGCAGAAAAAATGCCCACTCTGAAGCCATGTGGGCATTATTGGATGACATATGCATGGAAGACCAAGCTAATTACTTTTTTATCAGCTCGAGGAGATTTTAATAGGTTGGACAACTGTAGAAGACATTTCAGGAGAAGCTTTAGACTAGTCATCTGATTAAACAAAGTTAAGCACGTGTTTAAGGGACTTGCTGCCTTGGGATCTTAATTATTATGGACAATTTCCATGTGTGTGTTTGCTTTAACATTGTCTCCTGCTGGAGAACAGCTGGCTGCAAATGGGTTGGCAAGGTAAACAGAAACAGGCCTGCAATGCTCAGCAACTCAGACAAGTCTCATCACCAGCACAAATCTGTTGCCAACCTGACAAGCATAAAATGTCTTGGAAGGATCCACATTTCATAGCAGTTGTGCCTCGTGGACTGTGTCATAGTCCAGCAACAAGATATTCAGGGCATGGTGATACAGTCATTGTTGCATGTCAAATGTTGAGGAAAGAACATAGATCTTTACCAAATAATTTTTCTTCTGAAATGCATAGGTTAATTTGGTGTTTGTGAATAAACCAATGCTCTGTTCGTCTACAGTGTAGTGCTGGCAGAACTGGCTGGTGCTGTGTTAGTAAACCTCGACAGCTTATTATTTTTGAGTTAATTGCTATTTGTTCAACTCCAAGAGTGATCCAGCTGATTTGCAGGCTGATATAGAAAGAAAAAACTTGCCCTGAATAACCTAAATAAAACAGTTGGAAAAAAGAAAGGGCAGGTAACAGTGGACATAAGACAGTAGAGCTGAGTTATGAACTAAGGGCTCAGTGTGTTGGGCTTTCAGTACAGTCAGTCAAACAGCCAGGGATGTTGGTCATTCTATTGCCAGAGACTAATGTTCTTGTGCTGGGAAAAGAGGAGAACTTAAATAGAAATGGTGATTATGTTTCTGTAGTTTCCTTCCAGAAGCCTTGTGTTTGTTCTTTTTTTGGTCTTGGATTCCCCTGCATTGCTAACTGTACTAGTGTAAGGACCTAGCTGTAGTGTGTACCTGTGGGACACTTCGCCAGTGATGAGTAACTGATAAAAATCACTCCGAACAGCTCCCGACAGTAACCATTTTGCCTATTAAACCAGGGTGCAGGCCAAAACCACAGCTGGAATACTGGCCCAGATTTTGCATGTAATTTCATTGCTTCTCACAAAGCTTAAGTGTGTGCTGCTACCACTGTCCAAAATAAGGCCATATTCTTCTGCCATGGTCTCCTGCTTTGGGAGCACAGGTTGATCTGTTAGGCAGACCTACTGGTCTATCTGTCTACATGCCTAACTTTTAAATGACTATCTGAGGTGAATCTCATTTAAACAAATATAAACAGAGCCATGTGAAGAAAAGGCTGCCTGCATAGAGTTGAGTCAGTCCACAGTTTGGACAGAGAGAAGAAGGTGTATAGAAAGAGGTGAAAACAGATGTACTAGGGAAAGGTTATCTATAGTACTGAGCAGTGGAATAGATACTGGCAAAAGAAAACAAATACCTAATGATGGTGCCAAGGTTTTGACTCTGACAAGAGAAGAGAGTTGAGACGACTGAGGAGACAGATGGGATGTGATGGGGAAAATTAAGAGAAAAAGTAACATGCTTTTGTTTTGGAGAATGACAGTCTAATGTCATCTAGAACAGACAGCAGAGAAAGCAGCAGGGGCAAGGGTGCTGGGTAAGACAAAGAGGCAAATAGCAGGCTTTGAGAGGCAGTTGGAAAAGGTGAAGTTGAAAAAAGAGAGAAGACTGGAAATAGAAGAAAACAAACAAACAAAAAACCAAGAATCACAACGGGGTAGAAGGGATTAGGAGACTGCAAGAACCTCACATTTCCCTTATCTACCTACTCATGAACTGATTGAAGTGTGCATTAAAGTACACAAATAGGGAGCTTCTCCCCTGGTCCTCTCTGATAATGAGCTAAGTAAGCGATAGAAGCCTGTTATAAATGGCCTAGGACAGGTACTCAGCAGACAGCAATGCAATAAAAATAAAAGTTAAAATATCGGCCTTTGAGGAGTGACCCAACTTATCAATGGCATGGGCTGCCTGACGGTCCTGTCTGTGCTCCCTCCATGGAGGTTGTACCTGGGAGGCATTGCCCTTGTAGCCTCCCTTTTCACAGGCAGCAGGACACCTGCATCTGCATGATTCTGGTCTCAATAGTCATAAACTTGCAATGGAGTGGCCTACTTCGCTGGCAGGGCTGAAGTATGAAGTGGAAAAATCTGAAATTACGCTCAAAGAGCAGAAATAGTGGTTTGGACCACCAGGGTTCACAGCAACTATATAGCAGCAATGAGACAAGCATAATTATATTTTTTACTCTCATATTCCACAGAGACTTAATACTTCCCAGCATGTTGCCCTACTAATCAATAAATAACCAACATTTTCCTTATTTCATTAATTTTCAGATTCATTAATTCGTTCCAGGTTCCCTATATTTTTACTAACATACACCACATAAAAAGTTTAATATTTAATCACTAGGATGGGGAGATCAGCATTTTTGGAAGTTATCAAACTCAAGTGCAATGGATTAAAATGAAGAAACTTTGAGTTTCACTGCTGATTGCCATGTAAAGGCAAGGCCATACTTTGCCTTGGTTTGTCATTCTCTGGACTGGCTTCACCTAGCATGTACATGGAAAGAACGAATATTTACAAAGCATTCTTTAAATCACAGGGACAAAAAGCATCATGAAAATATTAGTTTACATTTTTGGGGGCTTGAGCTTGTCTCATTGCTGCTATATAGTTGCTGTGAACCCTGGTGGTCCAAACCACTATTTCTGCTCTTTGAGCGTAATTTCAGATTTTTCCACTTCATACTTCAGCCCTGCCAGCGAAGTAGGCCACTCCATTGCAAGTTTATGACTATTGAGACCAGAATCATGACACTGCAGCAATCCTAGCGTGATCATGCAGACCTCTCAGTGACCGGAGGAGTGTGCTGTGTAACTACCAATTATGTTGCTACAGCTCCTGAATGGCACCATTTTGTTGTTAGAATGAACAAAGGATGCCTACGAGGGAGTGAAATGTAAGGTGCTGAGAGAGGAAAGTTTTCTGTGGCGTGCTGGGGGAATGTGGGCAGCATGGCCAGCATGACAGGTCATGATGAATGATGTTACGCGGAGAGAGGCTGGGCCAGATGTGTGCATGCAGTGAACGTCTGTCCTCGATGAGCTGGGCAACTTAATGGGAGTGAGCAAAGAAAAGCTCCTTTCTATGACAGGATTTCATGCCCCTCTCTTTGTCAGGACCTTTCATTTAAAAATGTTACTCTTGTAGCAAGGATGGCCATGGGCTACACTGCATTAACCCGTTTTGACACTTGGGTAAGACAGTGGAACAGCTTCATCAGCAGGCGGGAGTGACACAGGCTCCCTCCAAATCAAACACTCAGAAACCGAGTTTGCTATTGATGAAATAATCACCACCGCAATTCTCGACAATTAGCACAAGCAAATTTGACTCTAGCTATACACTGCAAACTCACTGAAATCGGTATTAGGTATTCAGAAACGTTGCACAATTAGAAGTGTCTTGATTGATCTTTTAGGATTAATCGAAAGACAAAAAAGAAAAGAAGTTTCATCTAAAGACAAAAAAGTTTTATTTCATTTGGGGAATTAAAAAAAAATGTTTGTTTACGCAAAATTCTGATAAATAAAATACTTGACTGAAGCATTTTGCCCACGTCTGGTTAGCAATGCCGTATCACTGAAATCTTTTATAAGCAGATAATATTTAGTTCCAGAACACAACTAACATCCTATTCTGCTGACTATTTGGATATATTATTGACAGCAATATGTGGAGAGGAGTAAGGTTAGAGTGGTAATCGGGTAGAATTTAGCCCAGTAAGCACACCACTTCTAACACCAGTGATCCAGAAAAGAAGTTAAGGGAACTATGAAAGTCTCCTCTGAGTAGAGATTTCCTTTACATTGTAGTTTCCCCTCTTTGCTAATGAAACGTACACAAACACATGCCAATAGTAAGGACTTTTTTGTGTAGTTTTGCACTGAAATCCCCTGTGTCGGCATCTTCCTGTACTGAGAAAGTTTTTTTATGTTACAGGCCATCTCCAGCACCGTTGGGAGAAAATGCATCGTGAAGGGAGGTGTTAGGGGTGGGTGGGCTCAGCACCAGAGTAGTGTGACATTGCAGCCCATAGTGGTGAAATATAAACATCAGAGGTAGCAATGTAAAATATGGACAGTCTGTGTGGGTCTAGACTAAAGAAAAGTGTGTGTAAAACTTGTAAAAGCATTCTGCAGCTTGCTGGTGATCAGCTCTCTGGGAGAACAGCATTTTTGCACAGCTGAACACTATATAAAGTGGGTGATTGTGTGCCTTTCAGGTTTTTCTTTTTGTTTTGGCTTACAAAATTTCCAGCAGATTAACAATAAAATCAATTAATGTAAACTTTATGTGACTCTTCATTGGCTGTCAAGGACAACTAGGACCCACCAGCTAAAGAAGCATGTTCCCCTCCTGAACCCATTTTTTACCTCAGTGTATTACAGTGAGTTGTCCTTTCAGTGCATGTTTGATGAGGAATCCTGTTTTTCTGAGCCCTTTTTAAGACAGACAAAAATGAATTGGTCCCACTTTACTGACCTACATCAGGCAATTTATCTAAACATTGTAAAGTAGTCATATATAAAAGTTATAGCAACTCCTTCACTGCTCAAACCATGTAGTGACTAACTTTATTTGTGTATTTATTTCAACATGCTAGAGATGTCAGTCACAGGGCTATACTTAAAAGTGTATCAACAGTTCCCTTTTTCAGACAATTATATTTTAGAAAGCTTTAATTTTGTTGTACCTAGGTGTAATCACAAGAGGAGATGTCTTTAACAATGAATGAAAATAGTTTGGATACATCAAAGTCACATGTAAGCACAAAATTAAAACAAAAACTATTATCTGGACAGGATTTTATTACAAAACACTTGTAAGCAGCTTTGTATTTTAGTATTTTTATGTGGGCATACAACTGTCAGCAGGTTTTTTTCTATTTTCTTTCTCTTCTCTGGGTCACTGGGCAGAGTAACAGGTGATATTTGTAGTTCTTTTCCACCTACTATGCTGTTAAATGTTCTTGCAGATATGCCCTTGATTTCCAATTTATTAGCTGATATGGAGTGTTATAAACTAGCACTTGTATATACAAGAAATGGGAAATGTGGGACAGTACCAGAAAAAATCTTCAAAGTATTTTCAGTGCTTTGAAATAGTAAAATAGTAAAAATAGTGAAATAGTGTCTAAATCTTACTATTTCAGCTACAACACACGCCAAGACATGTACCGGTATCTACCCCAGCCCTTTGATGGGAACTGGTGGCCATGCACAGCCTCACTGTGTTCACTGGAGCTTGCAGAACTAGGTGCAGGGTTTCATGTTCTCCTGGCTCTGTTCATGCTGAGGAGTGTCTTTCCTACTGCAGTCAACTGAAGAACCTGCTTACTTAAGTCAAGAAAGCAGAATCTGACCTTTGGCAGGTAGTCTTACCATTTCCCATGGAGTAAGTGATGATCTAAAATGCACAATAAAACACACATTAAATGATAGTCGTTGAGTGAACGTCATGATTGTTACAAGGTCCAGACACAATATATCGGAGAGCGAGCGCAGCATTACATGTTCACAGTCTGCATCAATTGTAGGGGTATCTTGTGTTAGCGTTTGTTGGCGTTACTTCAGGAGGAGCTTGTGTGCAATGGTCAGAGCACTCAGCTCAGAATGGGGTCTGCCAGCCCTGGGGTTCGATCCTGCTCCCAGTCCTTACGTCACACCTCAGAGCTGAGAAAGCTAAAACTCATCCAAACTGGTATTTTCTTACACTGGCTGGCAAAACTGGCCAAGCAGGTCACCAAGCTCTATACTAGCCTTCCTAACAGGGGCATGGCAACTTGCAGTCCCCAGTGTACTGGCAAGGTCTGAGGAGTGAGTTCATTAAGGCTGAGTCCATAGTATTTCTGGCCCTGTCTTGTATGAGGATAACAGCGATCCGATAGGAATGGAAATAAATTAAAATCAGCAAACTTTTGTTAGATTTCAAAGTGACAGTGTCACTGATGGATGGATGATGATGAAAAATGGTGGTGGCACTTTAGAGGCCCTCAGTGATCCACATCACAGTCAGACTCACCATCAAGAGTCATACATAACTAGGTAAAAATGCACTTTTTGAAATACCTAAGTATGTTGGCCTTTGGCCTTTGGCAAATACTATGTAGGGGTATTTTTGGTCTCAGAAGTAAATAATGCATGTGTTACAACCATCAAGAAAATTCTTTGCTTTCCCCTCTTCACTTCAGATCATCATAAGAAGAAAAGAAATGACACAGACAACTATTGTCCAATTAAATAGACTGACTGATGCTTTTAACATTGATATTTCTTTTTTTTTTTCTTCTGCATTTGGAAATCATAGAAAAGAAATAGCAGCTGTACAACTTCAAAGCACTTTCTAGCACTGGATGTCATTAGAGATGTTTCAGCCATTCTTCCTACTCCGACGGCTCTGGCTTTCACATGCAGCATGCTCTGCTGCAATAGTAAGCAGAGAACGGACGACAGTTTACTCACACAAAGTTCTGGTGTAAATATATACCAGAAGGGATGTGCCTTCCAATTTGATTTCAAAATTCTGTTGGCTTTGCTCACACTGCAATCATGTGAGTGTTGAGGTGACCAAGATGCTTCGCTGGTTAATGGACTGAATGTGTTAACCGTGAAGCAGGGGTGCGTGTGTGCTTTGGTGGGTGCTGCTGAAGAGCCCTGAGCGAGGCAGAACCTCAGGGTGGCAGAGGGGCTCCAGCCCATGTGGCTGAATCCATCCTGAGACCTCGCTCCCAGGATCCAAAAGTTACAGCATTTCAGGAGGAGCTCTTTAGCTCATCTACTACAGGAACAGTGACACAAGAAGAGGAGACTACTGTCCAGAATGACCAGGACGTCATACATTCAGCTTCATTTCTGTCTTAGATTGCCAGGTACCCTGATGTAACTGGTTATATGGTTTGTGTAAGAAGATTCCCTTCATAGATAAAACTCTCGACTGACAAAGCATTCCAGCTGCTGTTAGAAAAAAAATGGGACTAATGGTTTCACAATTACCCATACTAGGATAAGGCCAAAGCAGGTATCTGTCATTCAGTATCTTATTTTGTATCTCTCTTGCTAATCATCAAAATATTAACACTCTAAATGTATCAGTCTTCTTCTTCCCATAGCACTCCACATCATGTTGTATTGCTTTATTCTGATGTGGGCATAAGCCAGATTCTTCAGTGAAAGACAGAAGTACTAGATCCACCTGCATTCCTTCTGCTTATTCCCCATCTCACCTCCCTCACAGGGCACACCAAGTACGTGCTGATTCAGCAAAGTCAACAATGTGACACAAGGGAGCAGAGTGACAGGAATGAGATGTCCTAGTACCAAACCATGACGTTCCCTTTCCCTGGGAATGCGCAAGGCCTGATAAGTTTGCATTTTCTCTGCACATGGATGGACTCCACCAGCAGGATAAGCAGTTTAGCCAGTTATTTGTGTTGACAGGGCTTGTCATTTAATAGTTAATGTTGTCTTGCACCGAAAGCATTGTTAGCAGGCCTCTAAGGTATCACATTTGATGGGCACAATTCACACTTCTCAGAACCATTATTCCAAGCTTCCTGCCAGCTCCTTAGTTTACTCAGGCTTCGTATTTGCAAGGTTATTTTTGCAGCGACAAAGGCTGGAAACGTAAGGCCCGATTCTCTGCCAGAAAGAACTGGCACAGTCCCGCTGCCTGCACCCTGGCTGCCTGCCTGTGCGCTGGGGCACTGCTGGGGCAGTGGATGGGCTCGGGGAAAACCACGGCTGCCCCAGGAGGGACTTTCTCCAGCTCTGGTTACAAGCCAGGAGTCAGCCAGTCGCACTGACGTGTCTCTCCTTCAGGCCCATGGTAAAACACTTCGACCAGCTCGAAAGCCATGAATTATCTTACCCAGCTTTTCACTATGAAAATCTCCAATTTCTTTTTTTCTTTATCGCTGTAGCCAGGTGGGCATCGGGCTCCCTCTTCACATAGGCTCCGCGACCTAGGCCCTACTGTACCACTACAGGTTTGATATCCACAGGCAGCGACTTGCAAATGAGAATCACGCAGCAGCCGATAATATTTTACTGAAGGTGAGTAAATATCTTGGGACCCAAGACACAAAGTATCATGAGCCACAAACTGAAGGGAAGGCGGGGAAGCTAAACAGGAGACAAAAACACTGCTCTGTACTTCAAAGTCAGGAAATAAGGACATTCTTTCAAAACAGCAGATTATGAGTATGGAAAATTACCTACGAGCAGGAAAATGTGAAGCTAGTGTTTTCAGGATTATATTTGTTCCAGTTTAATGGACTGTATCTGGTATATATTAAAACAGTCCTAAGCAAGGCTGCTGTAGTTAAAGATAGGTCAGGTTTTTTCATTGTAAACACAAATTTCAGGGCATATAGTTCAGCCGTGTAAATCCACACCAGCCTAAGCTTGTGATATAACTGCCATGCCTGGGTGCGGTTCCTCCTCCCCTACACAAGATTATACAAACCAGCTACATTGTTTTTACTTAAAGAACGATGAGTAAAAAGAAATGTATTTGGGTTCAGTTCAAATATTGCCCATTTTCCCTTTGACGAGAAAGAGGAGGATTTAAAACAGAGACGGGAATTTCAGAACAAGTTCTTTCTCTAAGAATATCCACTACTTGCTATGGATGTGGATCAACTCATTTTCATAATTATTTCCAAAGCAGAGTTCTGTCAGCATCTGGCACTGTCAGTGGGATATTACTGGAATATACACAGTGAAGACTTTAGTCCAATGAGGATATTAGGTCCCAAAGATGCTAGTGTGGCTTTCCACTTTAAGATACGCACAGTGCAGATTATGCTGCTAAACAGTAGCAACAGATCTTGTCTACACATGGAATTATTCCTCCAAAATCATGTCTGGATCCTCCCCATTCCAGAAAAAAAGTGTGTTTGATGCTGTGCTTAAGTAATTTTCACTGTAAATTAAAATAACTGAAAGGAAGAAGTTTTATTCTACAGTAAGTGAGTCCATACACAGAGTTCTTTAAACATCTTTTGCATTATAAAGTCACATCCTACCATAATCTAGCTCTGAATTGCAGATAATATTGTATTTATAAAGTATACATTCTCAGGGGATGAGAAATATTACTCAAAACACCATCCAAATGTTGAAAATATAGTATTTACACTGGGTAGGTGCCATCCTTCTCTGGCAGGCTAATGGATCAGAAAAAACTGCCTGTGAAAAGACGACCGTGGGAGTGGCTGGGAGTCCAGCAGTTTCTTTCCCCCCCGCCTCCATTTTTAACAAAATTGTACTTCCTGGTGTTATGGTTTAAATCAGATTTTAAGAAGTCCATTATGATGCATCTGTTTAAAATATCAAGGGGAAGCACAATTCAATAACACTAAATGTGTAAAAGCAAGGGCTGTGAATTAATACTGTCTCTCCTGCTTAACTAATTGCCTCTTGCGTTAAAGCATCATTGACATACAAGTTCACATCTCCATGGTCCTAAAGAGTGTCACGAACTGTGAAGAGCCAGTTGTGCCTTTGAATGTCTTCCCATGCCCTTGCATCGTCCAGATCAGACCTGGTGGTTGTACATACAATAATCCAACCTTGTTGATTTTAAGTTAATGTTGTAGTTGAGTTGAAATCAAGAAGTTATACAGCTATTGGTCTTTTTGGCAGTTGACACTTAGTGTTGCCATTTATATTACCTGGAGACAAAAACAGATAACTACCCATGCAAATCATTTGTAGAGGAGCTAATTTCTATTTCTTCTAAAGCCAATTTTAAATCTCCTCCATATGGCTGATACAAAATATTACGATGCAGTTGATGAAAACGTGGCTCCAATGAAGTCCATGAGTTTAGTGACTGACTTCAGGAGAGCCAAGATTTCATCCATTATCTATTTCTGTAGCTTAGGGCCCAGCTGTATTACAGTAAAAAAAAAAAAATCCAACAACAAAAGTCTGAAGCCATTAATCAACTCAGAAAGATCTGGTTAATGTATTGCAAGATAGGCCTCTGTTGGATGGTGCGTGCCTTTAAATTCTGCAAGCACTTAAAGAAACCCTGCAAAAGAAGTGACGCATGTGCAGCCCTAGTCCCTGAGCCCAGACAATATCCATCCTGCCTGCTGCAAGCATCGTGGTCTGCTGTAACTGTGCTTTTCTTCCTCATCCTTTGAGGCCCTTCTGACAGGCAGACTGCAAACTTCCCTAGGCAGGACTCCTGCATTTGCTTGTCACAGCTGGAGGTGCAAGGCACAATGTCGGATATTGAAAGGAGCGGGGCTGAAGCTGGATGTAAACAACGTGAGTTCCAGCCTTGCCCAATGCAGGGTCAGACATTTGCCCATCGGGCCTTTATTGTGTCCGTTTAAACATAACCTATCATATCTTTTTTTTTTAATTTTACATTACGCTAGGCTGATATAAAAAATCTGTTGTCGAAGTAATGCCGCATACTCAAAACCACCCGCCATAAATTAGAACGCTAAATTTAAGAAAAAAAAAGTTTCTCTCACCACTGAAACCCGGACCCTGCACACATAAGCACGTACCCTGATTCATGTCCGTAAACCCCATGGAACAAATGGGATTGTTCACACAGTGATATTATACACGTAGTTGCTCAGGCAGAGTGCAGCACAAAACAGCAAACAGCTGATCAACCAGATGACAGAGTTAGGTTTTTAAAGAACATATTTAAAAATAAAGGCGGTGTGGCTCTGCACACCATAGCATAAAGAGGGATTTCCTAGGCATGTTCCCAGAATCCAACAAATATTGGAATTGATCCTGAAGAGCCTTTCAGTAATGCAAACTAACTCCCCAACCCCTTCATTTAATTTAAAAACTCTTCAAAGTTATGTAGGCACACACACACCTTAGCCACATGTACATGGAATTCTGTAATGCTTCGCTGACTTTTTAATTCATATAAGTTCAAAGCTTTGATCACTGCTGCTACACTTTCTGTTTGCATTTTTGCAGTCTTTACATTATATCTGGTGACAGAAGACTGAAAATTTCATTAGAAGGCAAAGAAAATCATTGGTTAGCGTTCATTGAAAACTTGTGTATTTCCATAGATGGTTTAGAGCTCAGACTTTTTAAAACGCAGTAGGCAACGTGATGTGGTCATTTTCTTCGGCTTAAACAGTACAACTTCTTTCTGTAAGCATTACTAATTGCAGACATTACTGTAAAATTATTGAAGATTTATATAAAAATCTGAGATGGAAGAAAAGCGAAGTTTTTTGCTATTTATTCAAAAGTATTTTATTTCTGTAATTTGTCAGTAAATATATATATGAATTACACAGTAATATCCTCATTCTTTTAATCAGAGGTGATGAACATAAGGGTATATAAAACATGACAAGTTTCGAATCAGTGAGATAAATATACATTTTATGGCTGTATGGTCTGCATATGCACACAGGTCTAGCCAACTTTATGTACAAACAGAATTACCTATTTTTAGAAACCAGCCTTAATTTAAGACAGTCGAGCTAAAGCAGGCACTGCTTTACACTACACCTACAACTTTCCCATTAATTTATATGACTCAAAATAAAGCAAAATACCATTTACGTTTTTTCTTTTTAACCCTACCTTAATGCACAGTGTACAGATCCAAAATTACTGAAGTGCAGTTTACTTACAGTTAGAATTTCTACTAAAAATAACTTCATGGCTATTTTTTCCCCTTAGTGAGAACAAAGCTCTTTGTTCCTGCTAATACACCGTATATCTTTAAGCTAGTTTTTCCCTAAAGATCTCTCACTGCCTGCTCCCCGTCGAGGCTGGTCCAGCTGCACTTCTGGTCCACTTTTACAGCGTGCACCAGCCCAGGCTCAAAGACAAGCCAGGCTTCGGCAGCAAGTCACTATTTTTCGTACAGTGGTTGGCCTTGAACATCAGCCTTGCCACATGAGAATCAGTTATCCTCTGCACCTGAATAAAATGAAATTTAAAATATTTTCTACCCACAAATCTGAAGTCAATTTCTTTCTTTTATTATTATTTTATCCTCCCCG
>NW_008824035.1:8334267-8415412 GCF_000699105.1 Pygoscelis adeliae | reverse complement strand
CCATGGGTTTTCTCACTTTTCCCCTTCCAGTCCTCTTCCCCCCGCTTTTTTTTTTCCTGGATCCTCTTTTAAACCCTCTCCACACTGCCGCGCTGTCTATTACATGCTAATTTAATTTTACTATGGACGATATTTTCAGCATTTGCTGAGGACAGTAAATTTTGTAGTTTATGTTATTTCACTTTTTATGACTTTTTAACACTTAATAAAATTTTATTAGAGCACTTTTGTGTTTACAAGGCCACAAAACTCTTGGCAGGTTGTCAGAAGTCCTTTTTATTATGATCCTACTGATATACTGCGAGTAATGAAATAATCATGTCCAGAAATGTATCAAAGGCCAGAGGGATTATCCAATTTAATGGCTCTACAGATGCGCTGTGAGGGATACGGACAGGCAACGCGTCGACAGGCTAAAAAGCGTGTGCGAGGAGGAGGCAGACCTGCTTAATTTCTTTCCCATTGCAGGCTGGTTCTGCGCTGTCCTAAGGGCTGCGGGCTTGGTCATGTGACTCTGGGTGCTTTCAAGAAAAATGGATTTATTCTGTTGCAAAAAGCGCTTTTCTTTTTATTCTTCTTAGGTGTGCATCTAGCGCTGATATGCTTGCTCTGGTGTTTGCACTGCTTGCGACATTCATTAAAACAACAATTTACTGGAAAACACCCAATGTCATGGTGCCATTGTGCAGTGAACAGTGGCTTTGGGCGTTAGGATTCGGTCTTGCAGCCAAAAAATAAATAAGTAGAAAAAAGAAAGACCAAAATAAACAAAAAATCAGAGGCAGAACAAGCTGGTGAGATCAAATATAAGCGAGCTGTTTTACAGTATTCTGTGAAATGATTGCTTTTTGCTTTTGTCTTTGCAAGGGTAGGGTTGCGGGAGTGCTCTCGTTTGTGCGTGTGCCTTCGTTCCACAATGGGCTGTTTTTCTGCACTGCTATTGGTGCTATAGCCTGAGATACTGCAGCTGTTTTTAAGGTAATTTCCTTTGATTTTAAATAATTGTTCATTTAACATATGCTGTTAAACTCATTCTTGCGTCAAAAGGAGGCGATTATACTTCCTGACCCTGAAAGCAAGGTGGGTGGCTTTGTTTTATAATTAAATTTGCTGTGTGCAATTTCATATTTTTCTTTCTCTGCTGTTTCCTAAAGAGTGTGCCAAAAAAGATAAAGGGCAGCAATGGTACCAGGAACACTTCAGTGCCAGTCTTGTCTCTTTCACACACATTGTTCCAAACTTTTAAGCTTCACAGGGACACCAGAAAGATATTCTTTCATCCTTTTACAATTAATTGTTTAATTCACTGCGATTTAAAACCTGCCCCATTAAAGCCTGCGACTAGAATGTACTCCACAATTTCCAAAGTAGAAGGAGGACTTTTTTCTTCCAGCACAAACATATGTAGCATATTCCAAGGTATCTCATGATACTGCCAATAGGGATTTCTTTTAAAGAAAACAGATACTATCTGTGTATTTTTAAAATTATTTGAATAATTTGCAAGGACTTCACAAACAGACCTGAAGACAAGGTTAGAAGTGATCAAAGAATTTATCTTCAAAATCATGACAATGTATTAGTGGACCGCATGTTGGTATATTTATTCATATTGTGAATCGGCCTTACCTTGGAAGAGTGCTTCCAAAGTCAATGGGGCTTCTGGAGGAGTTAAAATAACGTACAGTGTTAGTAAACACTATACAGTGTTAGTATACAGTGTATTACAGTGTTAGTAATACACCAGAACCTGGCCCAGGAGAAATAATATAAATCATTAAATGCAGTTTAGCTTCAGGACAGAAGTTTTGTTTTTCCAGAACAATATCATCTAGTGTAAATCATATGTTTGCAGGTCAAGGTCAATTTAAACTTCTTAAACCTTTAACAGCCATCAAACTGGAAACCTGCAGGATGAAATGATGTGGTGAAAGAAGTGATGGACTGGAAACTGTTAACCTTGGAAGAGGAGCGTTTGCTATTGTTCTTTTGAGAGAAAGAGCAAACTCAGAAATGCCTTGAGTATAAATATGTAAACACGCCACAGATTATTTAATCATTGAAGCGTCTAACTAATTTAACACCTTCCTGGGGGCTTCAGTTTTTTCCTGGAACATCAGAAAAGGCCTGAGGAAGCACGTATGCCATTCCCACCGTCATGGAAACAGAAACAGGGAGGCAGGATTCAGTAACTGGACCTGGGCTGGCGCCTAGGTGAGGTGTGCAAGGCTGGCAAGAATGTCCTGGCTGAAAGAGGACAACCTCGGTGGAATAAGTTACGGGAGCAGCATGACTGGGGATGGCCCTGTCCCCAGCATGCACAAATGCCAGTCCCGGGAGAGGTCCCTCAGACCCCAACGGGCACCGTCAGGTCAGTTATGTGGGGAGGGACATTCCCCTCCACCGAGGATGGCCAGAAGATGCTATTAGAGACATGGGGAACGTGGGTCCAGGGGGAAATCGGTGGGCACTCTGTTACTGTATTTACACAGAACCCCTGTTTATGGCCCGGTTATTCTCTGTAATGGGCCATCAAGCAGGCGCACTAGTGAAATGCAGCATACTCTCGGCACAATGCGCTCAGTACATTGCTGAATCTACTCATGCTCTGGTGAAAATGAGAAGATACATATTAATCATTTTAATGGGCCAAATCCTACACCTATGCAAGTCAGTGGAACCTGTGCCATTGTCCACAATGAGACTAAAAGTGCAGTCATGATTAATTAGTTATTAATAGGCATTCACCTATTAATAACTAAAAGTGAAACTTAATATAAGTGAAACTATAAAAAAGTGAAAAGTGAAACTATAAAAGTGAAACTTAATAATAATGTATTAATAGGTGAATGCCTAATTAATACACCGTACAGCTTTGTAATGACTTTGTACTACCAAAGGCACAAAGCTGGGCTATGGTATGCTATAGACTGATGGAATGAATAATAGTAGCTAACAATTTATCATACGCATATTTACATGCAACATGCCAACAGCCAACAGTTTCATAGAACAACTATGAAAACAATAAATTATGAAAATCAGTCTGGAAGTCTTTAATTAAAGAAGACAAGAAGTTCTGTGAGAGTCATTTGGGTTTTAGCCACAGAACTCCTATGGATTGGAGTGGGATTTGTGCAGCTAAATCCCATTCAAATTTCTGAAAACAAAGTTAAGGTTGATGATAAAGCCATAAACTCGAGTATACTCCCTTCTGAAATCTATTAAAGGGACTTCAATCAGGTCTTTAATTTTCTTTCTGAAAAACTGCTGGCAAAACAAGCGATAGGTACTTTTTCAGGGCTGTTTGTTATTTTTATTTTTTGGTTGGCAAATCATTTGCTTGTTGAAAGCTGCCATTCAGAAATCAGGAGAAAACGTAACAAAAAAATATGAATGAAAAGCGATGAAAACATTTCCAGGGGCTTGGTTACTAGTACTTGAGAAGGAAGGCCTGGTTCCTATAGATTAGATATTAATATACTCCCCTGATATTCAGGAGACGGTAAAACAATCCCTTCTGTGTAAATTCAAGCATGGACTGGAGCCCACATCTGCCACCTCCCAAATGAGTGCCTAATGCCTAGGTGATGGGGTCTTCCAAGATAGGTCTTCCAGTGAGGGCACTCCAGGGAGCTCAAGGGAAGAGAGAAAATAACAGCAAAGTTTAATTAACCTGTCTCACGAATTTTTATTAAAATTCCTGAAGTCTGGGGGAGGGTTGTGGCTTGGGAGCAAGGCTGGAGCTTCTGACTAGGTCATCAAATTGAGAAAAACACACATTGCATCAAAACTCTAGCCTTTTGTTTCCCATGTAGTCATCTGCTACAGAGGTTAGTATACTGCAGATGTATGAAAGAATGAAAGTACAGGTAATGATAAAAACTTAAAGTATATAAAAATAAGACAGTTGAAATGCTACCTGCATTGTAGTTTTATTACAGTTTAATGGACATACGCCAATGAGCATTGTGCCTCTGTGTCCAAACTGATAGATGTACCCCATAAAAGCTTTCCTCAGAAGAAAGTCAGATAAGTGAAACTCAGTAGAAAAATAGCTGTACTTTCTGCAACTATAGATTATTCAATCAATGAAACTCCTATCTAACTCAATACTACCCATGTCCTTGGATTTACTTTCTGAACTCTAATCTGAAGTACAAACTGGCTCCCAAATTCCTCTGATGAGTACGTTAATTTTGAAAGCCCAGAAACCCTTCCTGGGGAGTAAGTAGTAGCTCCAGACTATGGGTTTTATGGCTGAGACCAGAAAAGGATAGCATTTACAGTTCTCAAGACAGAGCTTGGGATTTGCTTTCTTGCTTAGGAACATAGTTATCATTTATAATGCAATGTTGTTTAAGTTCTTAAGCTGAGTGGTAGTTATGGAATCATTTCACGTTCTTTATTATTTTGGCTTAGTCCCATTTTTATTTTCCTTTATTTGCACTACATATATATCTCTCTCTCTCACTACTAGTTCTCAAGAAAACGTTAACATTTCTTTACTGTCTGTTTCCTGGTAACTTATGGAGACAACTTTATTAATGGTAACCACAGTAATACAGAAACAGAGTCTAACATGACCGCCCTGAAACACCCGACTCAGAATCAAGGAACCCGAGGTGCAATTCTTAGCTGGAGGAATTATAAACAGCAAACCCAACTGGAGAACTTCCCACCTTATACTGGAAAGTCCTACCAAACTGCTGTACTCATCCTACTGAACATCTAGGGATTAGGGGCTGTTTTGCTATTTAACACCCCTGTACCTGCCCTGTGCCTTCTGCATGTGAGGCATTGGCACGAGCAACAAACATGGCAAGGGTGCTCCCAGAGCCACTGGGAAGTCTCTGGCTGCCCACATGCTGCTCTGGTTACTACTGCAGGACAGCATCTTGCAACTTGCTGGGTACAGAATTATCTTTATAACCATTTTCCAGAGGAGAAACTGAGGCACTCGGTTTGAAGGTATTTAGGTCCCTAGGGAAATCCCACTAGGTGCCCTGTTCTCACAGAATCTGCATGGCTTCTGTTTTCATCCTTACCTGCCTAAAATATCCTTGTGAGTTTAAATGATATTTCCAAGGTTTCACAGATTTGAATGGCAAAGGAGGAAGATGAATTCATACCCCTCAGGTTACCAGCCTAGCCCTTAAGCACAGTAGGTAAGGCGGCACAAAATCTCCTACAGCAAACTGCTAGCACCTTCCTGTGTGAAACGTGGCGTGGCAGGGAACGAGCCTCTGCAGGGAGGATACATAACACACAGGTCTCACGGGCAAGTGGGTGCCAGGAGCAGCTATGGTAGAGGGAGTAAGCGGGGGTGTCATGTGTGGCCCAGCACGGTGCAGGTGTCAGGGAGCTAGGACTTTCAGGAGCAGCACCTACACAGCAGCTGGTGCACGGGGAAGCCTGGGCAAATGCCTCTCCTCTCCCTTTTCCTCTGGGCAGGAGAGGCAGCTCTGTTATCCTTTGGGTGGCTGGGAACGGGCAATTTCAAGCATCATCTTTTTGACCCAAATTCTGCCTTTAAGAGAGCATTATGGAGCCTGTCTGCAGCCCACCCTGGGCTCTCAGACCACATTGCTTCTCCCTCTCTCCTTGCACAGTCCCAGCCATGTTGCTGGAATGGTTTGCAGGGGAGAGGGAGGGCTGATACTACTTGCAGGCTTTTTCTTCCTCTTGATCTGTGTGCATTGCTTTCCTGATGCACTCTGAGGCAAGGGTGAGGAGATATTTATATCTCCCATATCGATGAGAATTACCAGGATCTTAAAATACCATTTAGAAGTGCTGTAATAATGAATATGTTACACCAGCCGTAGCTCTTTGAAAGTTTCTCATGTAAATAAAGACTGTCTCCAAGAAGAGTCCCACACATAACATTACACGGTAATCATTAGCTTTAAAAATTATTACAAACAAAGTAAAATTCAACACACCAAAATGGATTTGGGCTATGTGACCATTCAAAGCTTATTAAAATGACAAACTTGAATAAGAAGATGGAATGCTTAAAACTCAGCACTTGTTCATGTACTAGTTTGATTTAAAGAAGATTCCAGAGGCTTTCTTGAGCCTCTCATGAATTATTCCCCAGACTTCAATGCTGGCCAAAATATGGCCACCACTAGACCTCAGGTCCCTCCCTCTGTGTCGTCTGGCTTTTCACAGAAGATTCAAACCTGACAGTCTTTCCTCTCACACCCATACTCTTGGCAACTCTTTATTTTCCTTCCTAGGGCCTTTATCTTCACTCACACTTAAAAAAAGATGTGGTTTGCAATGCTTTAACACTGCTACTAATGCAGCAGTTTCTTGGTGTGTAGCATCAGCTTGGGGCCTTTTCTCTTGGTGTGAAGGTGTGCTAAGGCATGTCTGCACTGCCGCCTGCGGTAGTGCACTGCAAAAGTGCCTGAGCTGGCGCTCCACTGCCCAGCCTTGCTGCTGCGGCTCCTTCGCAGGGCAAATTGCCAGTTTTGCTGTGTGAATGTGGCCAAGGTGTACCTCTACCTTTTAGAGAAACTTCAGTGAAAAACTGTGTCTCTAGTTTCTCAGGTTGTTCACACATCTTAGCTCAAGTCTCTCATGCCCTAGGGGTGAGAACAATATTTTTTTGCAAAATTATTGCCCATAAAGTGAAAAGTTTACAGCGGTATGCGTTGAACGGGTCAACTGCAGGAGAGCCCCAAGTGGTGATATCCAAACAAGCAGTGCCTGTTGTGGGAGCGGGAGTCAAGCAGGAGGGGTAGAGAGCCAACGTGGGAATGGAGGCTACAGAGAAAGGTTTTGGTCATCCTTCACCATAAAGTCCGTAAGTAAGTTTGGCTCCAGGAACGGGCAAGGGTCTGGTCAGTTTTTAGGCTAGGTGAAAGGAGTCTTCTGTGAATAAATTTTTGGCAATTCATCCAGCAGGACAACTTTGCAGATCAGGTTGCTGTGATTTAAGTGACATCTTTTTTATCACAATGACATTGAACCAACCTGAAAAATGTTTCAAGATACTAAATCCTTCAAGCTTGATATTTGGAATGGGGTCCTCTTTCAAAATTGGAATTTTCCCATCACTGATGACATCTTTGTATTATGGAGTCCCTTATCTTTCATTCTAATGATATTGCATAGACCTGTCTTTGTGACACACTGAAGACCTGTGATAAAGTGATGCAGTGAATTTTCTCACTGGGATGTAAGAAAAAGATGTCTCCTGGACATCTCCTGTTCTTTTTTTTTAATAAATTCTACAAAATCCCGTTACAAAACACAAGATAATTCAGAGCAGATAAAGTTTTTATCAGATATCAGATATCTTAAAAAGACAGTAACAATATCACAGGAAGAAGGTGATCGTAAAGGCAAATCAAATATAATACATATCTTTAAAGTGTCTGAAAAATTAGCTTATGTTTTGTTCACATTATTTGCATGTCTTCACTGCTTCAAATTGTTACCATCCAAACACTCTTCAGCCATTTCCGTGTAGGCTAACATTGTGATACGGTGAATGTATGTCAGTTTAACAGCACATTCTTTTAAAAATATCACCAGAGCCAGGTAGGGCCTGATCCACTGCCCATGGAAAATCAATGAAAGCTTTTCAATTGCTTCTAAAGCCTTTGAGTTGGTTGGTCTCATAGTGAATGTTAGTAAAGGATATGAAGCTAAGTGGTTTCTGCTGATTTCCCAAAAGCTTTGTACAATTTTCAGCGTACTCCCGCGTAAGCCTGTGCTCACTAAGTCAGTAGGTCTGTGTACATGTTTCAAAAAAGATATATAAAATAGGATGCTGTATAAAGAGAGAGAAATCTCTAAAAATTCCTACAAGTACTGTAAGAAACATACTTTGACATCAAAGCAGCGCCTCATATGCATAATAATCAATTCAGACTGTGGAGAGAAGAGGGTCCATCTTTAGTGTCAGTCCATTTAAAAAAGTTTTCAGTAGGTAATACACCTGGGGGGAACACCCCGTATTATAGAACTTGCTGCAAATGTTCTAGACATATAATTTAATCAAAATACCAAATATCTTTCATTACAGTCCAGTCAACCTTTGTAAACAAAACAACTACTTACGGAACTTTCTTCACAAGATGAACTTCTGGTAGTGGATATATAAACACACTTTGTGGGCTGAGTCCTTTTCCACTAACATACTTTGGTTTTGGCACAGTAAAAAATAAGAGAGGGGAGGGTGGAAGGGTCAGCTGCTTCCCGACATCTTTATCTTTATCAGTACCAGCAACCCCTCGGCTGGTGTCAGTGATTTGTGGTATTGTTGTTTATCTGTGTATCACTCACTCAGACGCACTGTTTAGATCCAAAGGTCTCAAGACCATTTGCAATCTCTTCTAGGCTTGCTGTACCAGACAGGGCAGACATCTGGCTGTCAGTTATAATTGCATCCTGCACCAGAAGTTGTTTTTAAATACTCCTGATTCCCTTTGAACACAGAACTGTGATGCACAACAGTTTCAAGCCATTACTGCAAGAGGCAAAGTCAATCCATGGCTTTAGCCCAGTTTGAAACAAGATTTATGAGAGACGGTGGGGAGGGGGGCCATTTTACAAAAGGGTGGCTGTTTGAGCCTGCTTGGGTTTTAATGATACAGCAGCTTCCTTTCCAGCCTGTACAACTTATTCTTTGAACGCTGACAGAAATAGTGCATCAGAAAAGTATATTTGTGGTGTTGCCATGTTTACTGTTTCCTGTTGTCTTTCTTTGGAAGTATTTTAACAGAAATTAGGACTTCACATAAAAACCCTACAGGCTCTGGGATGAAAGGATTTACTATTAGGTTTCCTTCTCACTCTAACATGGTGGACTGTGATTTAAACCCTACAGACTCATGACAGGATATGATGCCAATTAAAAGCATGAAACCTAATTTTTTGACAGAATAATCACATAATCCCCTTTCTATTATCTGGCTAAAGGGTTATTGACAGTACCTTTATTTCTCAGCCCAAATCTTGGATTTATTAGGCTAACAAACTGCTCTTGTTTAAGTTATATAGGCCAATGAATATTGTTGAATGTCCAGGCGCAGGACTGCATTCAATATTGTAAAGGGATGTTTTTCCCCTGGTAATTGTCACACTGGGTCAAGAATGCACAGAAATGTAAGTGGACAGCTGGTTTTGGTTGAAAGCAGAGTTTTGATTTGCTGTTTAATACCAAATCAATTATAAAGTAATTTAATAACAAATCTTATAAAGTGAAACATTACAGCAAAAAATTCAGCTGGAGTCTCTTCTGAGCTCTGAATTCAGTTTGCATGGAGCACATAGGAAATTTGATGGAAAAACATTACTGATTAGAGACAAGAAAGAGGTTAAGTTCTGCCTCTCTGAGTTGCCCGTCGTGACTGCTTGAGCACAATACGTGATCTACATTGTTTTGTCAAGGCAAGACTTTTGGTAAGAGAGACCATGCTGATGCACTGTTGGAAGTGAACTATCCCTCTCTGCTTTGACACCTGATCTGACACCAGTGAAGAGTCCAGAGGCCAGTATTTGCCATTCAGTTCAGCCCCTGGTGGACTGCTATCTATATTACATATGGTTTTTCCCCAGAAATGTTTCACATTTACACACGTTTTGTGCAGCAGTGTCTGAAATGGGGAGGAATCTCTCTCTCCCTGTCACAAACATGCTTACATAAACTGGAGCCTGCAATTTCCCTAATCACTAAAATCCCTTTCTCCGCACGTGTAAGTTGTTAACCTTCGTTACATCCCCAAGCGGACATACTCTAAGCAGAGGCCTGTTAAAATGAAAATAACCATCCCTCCAAATTGCCAAATCATCATATTAAAAAGCCCCCTCCTTATAAAGCAAGGTTCATAATTTGCAGTGCCAGGTTAATTCCTGCTCTGAGTTGAATGTAATTATTTCTGCTATATGGTTTTATTTTTTTAAAATACTTCATTGGCTTCTGCAGCATCACAACAGCACATAGTGTGTTAAATCTTCTTAAAGTTATAAGTTTTAAGATGAAGATATACCTTACAGTTATTAGAAAAGTCATATGGAGACTGCTTTCACATGTATACATACGTTGTTTTCTTTTAGCTTCAAGGTTAATTTTTACCCTGTGTGTTTTCCAGATGCACATAGGATTTTCCCCTCATTTCCTGTCTCATTCCTAATATAAAATCTATTGCCATTTCATAATAATTAAAAAAAGAGCTGGGCTGTTGAGTGAGCAGAGGAACTCCGGTGCTGAGTCGGGTGTGCTAGCCCTTCTGAACCACCATTTTATCGCTGTTGCACGTGGACTGCAAAATGGTGGTTCCTATGATTTTGATGAACAGGGACCTGCAATACGCTCGTTGTGCGGTCATGAAAAATGCCCTCGCCCCAGCTAAAAAAAGGCCGGTTTCTCTCGCCGGTGCTTGCCTTTGTGCCTGTCTCTCTGTGCTGTCACAGCCCTCGGTCGCCTCAGGACTGCCCATAATTCCTCTGTGAGATCTACAAAGCCACTAAACGCTGATTTCTAATTTAAAGTTCCTCAGGAGTAGCCGCGGTGCTGTGTGCATGACATACAACCCCAAATGGTAAGAGGACAAAAATCACAGTAATTTTGTGTCTTGTGTGTTTATTAATAGAGGACCAAATGTCACACAGGCAGTAGTCCCAGGGCCGGTTTGTATGGAGAATGAATGTTTTGCTCGTGAATAAACGGTCCCTCCAGATCAAGGTTGAGGTCATTGGCAAGATCTAGGCGTTAGCTCATTCTAAAGCTATGTGCACATGCGAATAAAGGAGTTAATACTTGGACTGTCAGTATCTCTCTTTCATAAGAGATGTGTTCAGCCTGATTTTTTTTTAATAGTTGGATACAAACAGTTTATCCCACACTTCAGTGTAAATACGTTGCTGGCAAAATAGCAGCCAAAGCAGGCGGTGACCTTGGGCTACCACTAGCTAGCTATCAAAGAGCACCACAAAAGAGGGTTAGGAAAATGCTAACGAAATGGAAATTGCCTGTGATTACCCACAGCAGGATGAGCATCCTCTTTTGCCTGTGAAGAAATAATTTCCTCTCACCCAGGTACGCAGCTACTGTAGCGCGTTAGAGAATGCAGCTTCACAGAGTGCCGGTAGCCACAGATGATACACAAATATGCTAGCAGTTGAGAATCTATGTGTAGTTTCCCCCCGGATAAAATAGATCCACAGCAACAGTATTTATGGTCTGCACAACAATATTATTTTTCTCTCTTTGGTTTGCAAGGGTTGTAAAGAGAAAAAAAAAAAAAGCTAAGCTATTAAATCTAGGAATAACAAGGCTCTTAAAGCCTGGTTTATTGTACCGGGGTAGGTTAAAGCTTTACGTTTTTTGATCTGCGGGTGTTAAATATCCTGTCTGCGCCAGGATTCCTGCTCGGATGTTATTTATCTCCCCGAATCTTTGGGGAAAGAAGGAGCGGACAGATGTCCTTAAACTGCGGGCACCACCTGGCGGCTGGCGCGGGGCGGGCCGGGGCCGGGGCTCCCCGCCGGCCCCCGCCGCCCGCAGCCCCGCGCGGGTGGAGGTGGGTTTGTATTTTGACGAAAATGAAATGAAACGGTCCCTCGTGTTTTGATTTTACTGACTTTTAAGCGCTCAAGCCAAGTGTTATCCAATTTCTCCCATACAATCTGTTTGGAGAGCTAGCAGTGCATTTCAAAATGGCTTATTTTGATGACATGGTCATAATTCTAAATAATTTGATTTCCAAATATATACATCATATTGTGGCCTTGCCAGAAAATCGTTCTATTGAAAGACTTCTGTCTTAAGATTTAGGCTAAATAAAGGAGAAACGATTACGTGATCTAAACACCTTTCTGGGGGAAGGGGGGTGGGGTATGCTGCTGTTTGCTGGGAAAAAAGCTAAACAAAGAAAATATTTTCCAAACGCAAAAGCTTCTTTCTGGGGGTCATGAACTGGAGACATTGCGGGTACTGTCAAAAATCTAAAGAGGAAATGAAAAATAGCACTTGCTCTTTTTGAATGCGCGCGCGTTTTCTTTTCTTGATGGCTGGAGGAGAGTGCATCCTAACGAGGTTTCTCAGTGCATTAGAAGATGCAGAAATATGTCATAATTCCTTGGTTCCTTCAAAATGAAAAATCAGAGAGCACGTTAGAGATACAAGAACTGTGTGTGTGTGTGTGTGTGTATTACCTTGTATCTGCAAAGCAGGACTTCCATGTATATATGTATGTATGGTGGAATTTAAATCTTCAGCCTCCAATAAAATTGTATTCTGTAATAAAACTGCTGCACCTTGACTCCAAACTACACTGAATCTCAAATTAAACACCCCATTTACTCTACTGTAACAAGCAGGAAGGTTTGCTACAGTGAACACTATTACAGACAGGAAAGGCATATTATCATTCTCTTTACCTTCTGTACATACAATAGCAACACCTAAACAGCCCCTGTGAGTCGTATTTTTCTCTAGTTCCTGGCTCCTCTTACAAGAAAGAATTGATGAAGGGAAAAGGTGGATTGAAATGTGATATTTAATTTCACATCGCTCCCTTAATTATTTAGCTAGCTGGACAGACAACTCCAGCAGTTTTAAAGCAAGCAGGTAGCGTATTTTACTACAAAATGTCTTCCTGGATTTCATGAATAACTCAGTGTCATAAACAGAAACAGCTGGCATACTGAAGGCTGTGTAGATTTCTTTATGCATTATATATAATGTAGATGCTTCCCACATAATGCATGCGAACTATCCGCTTCATATCAATGTTTGTAGCCCACAAATACCATAAATAATATACCAGGGATATAAAATTAGGGGACTTAAACTTGTTAATCCAGGTTATATATTAAAAAGCCATTGTTTAGTGGCCATTTGTCTATTGTTTAAAGGTCTAACAATTTCAGGTGCACACTGTTCTTGGGTGCTAATTTTCCTATCTTTCTCTAGGAGAGTCACTGTAGAATTTTGATGTTTTTGTTGTGGTTATTAAATTAGAAATTGGAGCTCACTGAGGGTAACAGGAGGCAAGAAAGACCCTTAATGCCGCTTTGTCACATCCAGCGAAGCGCAGGCGAGCCCAGCATGCTGTGTCGGGCTGGGCTGAAGGCTTTCAGCTGTGATCTGAGGGGAGCTACCCTCTAGTGGACTGATGGTGAATTTTATTCCCTTTTTCATGCCCCATCCTGGTCTTCATTTATTAAATACAAGGTACCTGCTCTAAGGATGTTCTTGGCTATTAACCTTCATGCATGAGACAGGAGCTGAAAGTTAATAAAGAAAGTATTTCTAATCAACTGTGGTGATGTGAGGCATGGAGAAGTCATACTAGTAAGCCAAGAATGTGAATCCCCAGGCCTCTCACAGCTGAGGTTAATCTGAAAGGCGTTACAAGTTTGAAGTTGTTTTAGATCAGACGTCTAAGGCGAAGAAGGAGGGCTCCACTCCCAGACATGTGATCTAAACCCTTTGAGCTTTGGGAATTTTGACTCCAGATGCAGGTTCCAGCCCTGCAGATGATCCTTATCTTTAATGGGACCAACTCAAACAACCACACATAGATTTGCTGCCATTGTGAAGGACCCAAAGAAAGAAGTTGGCTCTCAGCCTGTAGCTTTGGGGGAATTCATTCCTTGAGCACATGTAGTCTGAGTTTGGCTCACCTCTGTTTAAAAGTGGAGTAACCTAGGAAAAAGAAACAGGCCAGGGAGTTGGAAAGCTGAAGAATAAAGGATGTGACTGAACTAGAAGTTTTTCTGGGCCCATGCAGGGCGTTGTGTGTAGCACTGCTGGGCTAGAGACTCTATTAGCATCTACTGTAAGTTTTGTTCCAAGGGATCAGATTTCTGGAGCCTGAGACCAGTTACGATACATCAGAGTAAGCCTCGTAATAGGAAGCTTTATTGCCTTCTGCTAAGTGAGCCAAAAGTCAGGGGCTTTCCCTTGTAAGCATAAGGCTGGGAAGGGGGGAAGGGGAGGTGGGGGTGTTTTTTTTTCTTTTTGCCTGATGTGTTTCATCCTTCCCCACCTCCAACATCAAAGTGTTTGCTAGGGCAAGTCAGCCCTGTGATTCTGGAGCTGTGTATTTCCCCTCTCCCAGTAGTTTCCATGCCCATTTCCTATGGCCCAGCTGCCAGAGCACTAACCCTCTGCTGCTTTAATCACTCCATTAATCAAGCCTTTGCAGTGATCAGCACACTAGCTCTCACTGCCACAAGGAAGCCTGTTACTTCTTCAGGACACATAATCTCCCACTAGCCCGCCTGTTACTTCTTCAGGACACATAATCTCCCACTAGACCTCCAAGGGTTTTTACTCAACTGAGCCATATTGCTCCACCAGCTAAAAGGGGTATTTCACTCCGTTTTTGAATTAGCTGTGTTCTTAACATAATGTATCTCACATAAGGCACAACTCAAGAATAGTTCTTATATTGTGGGCACTATGAAGGTGAAAAGAAATACTTAGCCATTTCCTAGCTCAGCTTCCCAGACACTGTGATTTCATTAAACAGACGAATACTGTCATCAAACCAAAGATCAGCAGATACAAACAAGTAATTTCTGCTGGCTCCTAGAGAGCCATGATTGCATCCCCATGGGCACGGGGGGATGTCATATACAAAGACGTGTATAGGCAGTCTCAGTCCAGTCAGAGCAGTTTATTAACTGCTATTTTGTACTGAGTAGTGCCAAAAGATGGCAGATCCTATTATGCTAGGAGATTTTGAAAAATTTAAAATGTAGCCATAAAACAAAAGATCACAGTAAAGCCACAGACAGAGCAAAAATAAATGAAAGGAAAGCTTAGTAACCTTCAGTGGCCTCTCACACTTCTGTCTCTTGCAAGGGGAACAGTGTATCATCAGTTAAAAATTATTTTGCAGTGTCTTTTGCAGAGTGAAGACCGGGCACTCCGCTGACTTCCAGGATGAGGATGTCATTTCCGAAGGTTAAGGGGAAGCAGGGAGAGTGCTGTGTGCTCAGGGAAGGTGCAGCTCCTGCCTGGCGCGAGGTGGGGCAAGGCTTGTCGCCTGGTAGCTCTGCCTGCCTCTGCTAGGAAACCTCTCTTCCCGCGCATCTGTCCCCCAGCACGCCCTGCCTTTTCCTGAGCCATCCATTTCTGAAGCCAGGAAAATCAGGGAAAGGAAGGGAAGGAAAAAAACCCCAGAGCTGCACTGGAAAGTACTCACATCACTACCACCATCAGTCCAGCAGTATGTGAGAGCAAAGGCACAAGGGTGGGATGTGAAAACAGCGGCAGAGAGGAAATGAGCTCGGAGTTTGAGAATCCCAGCCTGCTGGGAAGGACAAAATCCTTCCAGTTGTGGCAAAAGGTTCAGCAAAGAGCAGTGTATGAAGGCGCGGAGACTGAAGAGAAAGAAGTGGAAGTGAGACCAGTCTGCTTGCTGACGGCAATGGGGGGCACAGAAAGCAAACATATTGCCATTCATCAGCTTTGAGTCTTTAAGCATAAGCACGCTTTAAAATTTTCAATGTCCAGTTCATATAGCTGTTCATTCCCTTCCCAGATCCAGATTTGAATTCTGCAGCTTGGGCAATTTGTGACTGCTGTGAGCAAAGCAGTTCTCTCACATGAACGCACACACGCACACGCGCATACAAACACCCACACACTCTTGTGGACATCTGCAAAAATAGCAGCAGCAAATAGAAATGATAACACCTAGAACAGTTTCCGAATACAAACACTGATGCAGTACAATCAGTACAATAGTTTTGCAGAATCATTTCACTGAAGTATTTACTTTTTTATCTGCTGTGGCTGTATGTTTAAGCTTTTCTTCCTGTATATTAATGCTTGTTTTCCCATTTAAGTTCTCTAGCTCTGGCTTCGTAAACGTGCATCAAATCCAAATGACATGTTTGCATGTGTATACTCAATGAACAACACAAATTATTTATCCCTTGGGATAAAGGACTTGAAAATACAGATGGTCTTGATACAGTCTGATAAGAATGTAAACAGGAAAATATCTTTGTTGACTTATTTCTTAGTAATCAGTAATAATTAGTTATTGTCTAGAGATGAATTACATTATTTCATAAATCTTGCAACAAACAATAGCTAAATGAAACCAACTTTGATTTTCTTAGGATTACTAAAGATAACATCAGATAACTTCCTTAGCAAAGAAACAAAAGCCCATGCTCCATTTTCCATTGTTTTTTGGTCTACGTCAAATTTAAAAGCAAAAATCAAGATCACGAAAAATGTCCCAGAATATTATCTTGCCCCTCACTTCTATGGTTTTGCAACTGAGCTATTTTATTTTATTTTATTTTATTTTTTGAAGTGTGCTTTTGCATTCTTCAAATTACCACCCTCATCAGATATTAATATTAAATCTGTTGAGTGGTTTTGGTTCTTCTGATATCATTTCTTTCTCACCACTTTGACCAATTATTTCCACCCCAGGAACTATGGTTGGTGTCTTGCCTTCAGTATGTTATGTTCTGCTTCCCTGTTTCAGCTGAGCAAACCCAAACAAAATCTGTTTCCCTGTTTGTGGTTGTTCCATAGGCTGATTAGATTCCAGACAGTCATATCTATCTCTTGTAATGACTTAGCAATTTTTCAAGAATGTTTCGATTTATGGATTAATATTGGCAAGAAACTAATAGCTGAGCTGTATTTGGCTTTAGTAACACTACGTCATATGATGCTAATCCTTTCCCTGACTTCTAGTGTGAGGGAATCACAAAGTTACTATGAAGGTCTGCACATACAGCTGTCTTCATGTCAGGGCAAATCAAATGCAAAAATGATCACAGGGAGAAAATGCAAAAGGATGTGAGCATGGCTGAATTAATAAAAACATCCAATGAATGTTCTTCTTTCAGCCGTTTTTGCAGAGCTGTGAACTTGCACTGCCACAGAGTCTGCTGCTACTCCTCCTGGCCCTACCAAGCCTCCCTCTTCTTTCTGCCCTGCTTGCTCTTCTGCCTTACCTCTGCCTCGAACTGTTCCTAGATCACCTGCTAGTCACTATTCAGTGCTCCTCCACCAGACTAAAGCAGTCCTCAGACATGTTCGGTCTCTTGCTCTTACTGTGTTTCATACATCGGTAGCACACATTAAGCAGGAATCGCTTATCAATGGCTTATCCAATTGGTCAAGTGCAATGATGGCTATCTATCTTAAGGTGGTGGTTGTTGTTGTTGTTATTAATTTTGGTATCATTTCAGAAATGCCAGGTATGTGTTTTTATTTTTCCAGGTGTAAGGTGTAAGGCAATTAGATCGTGGGCTATATTTTCTAATGCATCTGTTAGTGTGCATTAAAATAAAACAGAAGGTAAATTCTATTTCCTCTGGATAGTCAACTGATCTAATGCAGACTACTGTATTTCTGAATGGTCACCTGATTGCAGAACTTGCCTGAACCTGTAAGAATTCACGTATTTTCCTTGCAGTGAGGTGACTCTGTGGTATAACTAATCTTGAGCAATCAGTTGGCAAAAATATTTGTTAATGATTATCTGTGATGGGTGAAGCTATCTGAACATCTCTGTTGGTACTAGCTGACTCTGAGTCAGGGCAGGTGGGGTTTGCTGAGGCTGGTGTATAAGCCTGATTAGAAAAAAGACATTTTCTATTGCATATTAGTGGTCTGAGGATGACTCAGATGTTGTTATGGAGATCCCTATGTTGTTGCTCTACAGCGTTAACTACCAATGGCCAGAAACCACACAGTTTGCATTACACCTTTGTTTAATATAAATCGAAATAATCTCTGCAGCTGTCCTTTTTAATACAGGAATAATCAAATTAGCACCCTACTGGAAAAGCTTAACTAATACAGAAAAGTATCAAGTGAAGTTACTGAAAATAAAAGATCCTGCATGCTGACATGTGGATTGGTATTGATATATGAAACTGTAATGCTAATCTACAAGAACTGCTCGTCTTGTAAAGCTGTGCTTTATACCTTACTAGTGTTTGACCTCTTGATAGATGAACTCAGCACAACTGTGTAGACTGGTGGTTTAGAGGGGCCAGGGTTTGCTTCAGTCACTGGTAGCAGTTTGGGAATTTTAAAAAAGGAGAGAAATGTCTCAGTCAGGTCTACCAACCAAAATGTCACACAGGATGGAGAAATCTTCACCTAAGAACTGGCCTGATGTAAATAAATGTACTCTACAGGGTAAAATCACTGGGAGATTGCCCTTTTCTGATGGCTTTCAGAGGAGACTGACCACATCCTGGGGAGAAATTACGGGACTCATATAGCAAGACATAGCAGCCCCTGTTGGACTTTCCATCAGTTCACAGCAAATAGCCTTCCATCAAGCTGCCTGTGTCCTAGCTGGTTCTGCTGGCAGAATAGGGCCCAGGAGTACAAGTTCACTGAGGGCAAAATTAAATTTACCTGCATAGTGCCTAGTAATTAAGTCTACTACCAAACTGGGCTGTAGTTCATCACTGACCAACTAGAAGCTGTGAGCTCAGCACCTGGGGGATAACTATCGGGGTGCATTATCTATAAAACCAAAAAATTACTTGGGTGAATAAGGCACACACTTATTCTCCTTTTGTATAGAATTGATTTAAAAAAATCGTGCTAAGAAAGAAAGGATAACATCCCCATATTATAGGTATTTCTTCCTAATCTTCATAGTGTTCCTTCAGAATTCAGGTACAGCAGTGAGGAAACAAGTCTATCCCCTGGATCTGAAAAAACAGCATCTCTAGCCCAGTCTGCCATGGATTCTGTCCAACACACTTGTCTGTCTTAGTCTCTCAGCTTTTTAAGTGGGGGTAATATTAATTCACCTCTGTAAAGTGCTATGAATTCTTTAGACGGAAAAAGTGCTGTGTATGTCAAACCCTGAACTCAATTTTGGCAGGTAAGTGAAGAAATTGATTTTGAGCCTATATTTATTTGCAGTTTTAAATTGCACTAACTTCCTTAGACTTACTCCAAATGCACAAATGTGTTATTGACAGCAGAATTCATCCCACAGCTTCTTATAGACCACTCGTCTAACCACTGAACTACAGCAGGCTAGCAGACAGCAGAATCTGGCTCCTTGTATCTCAAGTTGTTTTATAAAACCAATAAAATCAGCTTCACTTTTATAGATTTTTTTTTTTTTTACAAACTGCTAAAATCTAGTGGTTTTTATAATATGCAGTGCAGAAATTTAACCATGCTGCAATAGAGTGCAGTAAGGGCCAAATTCTACTCTCCATTATTTGAGTAGGTAGATAACATAAATCCATTGGTATCAAAAGTGCTTCTTTAAGTTTATCTTTTTGATCTGTTGCAGTACAGGCGTGAAATATATTTATTTCATTTTGCAACAGCTGACTTTTTTTGCAATGGCTGCTAGAAGAAATATTGACTTTTTATCTTTTAATAAATAATCTTTATAGATTTAGAAAAAATCATTAGATATGAATTATAGCTACTGTAATAATTATAAATACATTAACAACAAATGGTCAAGCCAAATTAGAAAAGCTGTATTAAAAATTAAATAAAAAGATCTATTGAGTAAACAGATGTCTCTTCACAGCAGACATATCCCCACAGTTATTGACTGAAGCACTTCTAAGTATTAGGAAATGACCAACCATGACAAAACATTACTAAAATAATGCTCCATAAAATACAACTTGCAATGTTGCCTTGATCGGGGATGATCAGGAGGCTAATTAACAGATTTGTGTGCAATATTCTCAGAAATCCATTGGCTTCTGTAAGGAGATCTAAATGACATGCTTAGAAGTAATTAAAGAGTTCAGGCAGCAAATTTTTAAAAGAATAGCTATCATCCAAGATGACAGCACTTTAAAGGTGACCATCTGTCTGTTGAGGTCCTTTTTTTACCTTCTGCAGATAAAAGGTTTGAGAGAACAGTAGAGAAGAAAATTGCAGCAAATGGACCCTGAAGCTTAGCAAGGTAGAGCCCTCAATTCCAATTTGAATCAACTCAAATAGAGCAGGGAATGTGTAAAATCTGGTAGGATCAGGCCCCCAGTTGTATTAGCATGTTATAAGAACTTATTCAGCAAGTAATTATATGACATAAAAAGTATAATCCTACAGTGTCGATGGCCATGTTTAAAAAGTACATAAACAAGATTATACTTCAATTATTATGCTACTTTGCTTTTACAGAGGGCTAAATCTGATGCTTTAGATTTAAAAGCAGTGCTAACTTCCAGGCTAAAACAAAGCTAGTTTAAGGAATTGAAATGGCTCCAGTTCTTGATTTAAAACAGGTTTTTACTCTCAGTAATCTCTGGCAGTAAACACACATATTTTTCTTTTCAAGATGGTTTATGATCAGTGATTTCAGTCCACTCCACATTACCCTACCACATGTCCTGAACTGCTTGGTACAATCCCAGATTAGGAAACACATTCATAGGTCTCGCACAAAGACTACTTTATACAGAAATAACAAATTTCCTAACATCTGTTCACAGCCCATTTAGTAATAAGCTCATATACCTTGACACTTTCAAAGAAGGTCTTCCTAGAAGATACCATTATCTCTGGGAGACAAGGGAGCCAGGTGGGGTTTGCACACACACTTTCTTTTAAACTAAATCTTATTATCACTGATGTTATTAGAGAAGCCATTAAATTCTGTCCTTGCTTCCAAGGTGGAAGACCTTAGCTCAAGCTGAATGGCTCAGTTGTGTGGCAGATCTGAAATACGCAGGGGCAGGGGTGAACACTCACTGCCTACCATGAAGTTACAGTTACAGAAAATCATCATATCCTGTCATATGAGGAAGGGAGAGCCGTGATCCAGGGAAAGGGAGACCAATCTCTACGCTATCGTCTCTACACTGGTAGTCTCTTGAGAGACCATGAATCTCCCAAGAAAGAAGCTACTTGGGGGCGGTACGAGCTATTGCTCTTTGACATTTACAGCTTCTATTTCAGACCAGAAGGAGGGTTTATGCACTCAAAAGTTTGAGTGTCTTTTTTTCTCAGTGATGGCAATCGCTCTAATAAAACGTCACTTCTCCCTATAAACTTGCTGCTCTGACTCCTTCACACACTCGTAACAGCAAATCCCTGTCAGAGTGATGGCTGTTAGGCATTCAGATGACCACCACTCAGGATTTGGCCTATCTGGACAGCAACAAACTGTTCTGTAACCTGGGTCCTTGCTTTTTTAATACTGGAATGATAAAGTTTATTGCCGTTTTAGTGCCCGTTAGGAAGTTGCCTTCCCACAGATACCCTGATTTAATGTGAGACAGTTGATTTATTATGAGGCATAATGTGAATACTTGTTTTCACCTCCTTCCCGTCTCCACCTCCAATTCCCATGTGTTCTGGTTGAAAAGTTCTGCAGCATATAAGTGCCATCACCATCAACACATACGCTGCTCAACCCTATTTGTAAGGGTACCTTTACACTGAGTGCTGAAGCCTACAAGCTTTACGGTGTGAGCAACCTAAATTTCTCAGATTAATGCTATTTTGGGAGATGTGCATGACCAAAAGTGATATTTTTCATTGTAGTAGAGATACACCATTATAAAAAAGAGGCACAAAAAATCGGGTTGTGTTTGGAGTGCTTAACACTCAATAGTTTCTAATTTGTTTAAGGCAACTGCTTGAGGAAAGAGATGATAAAGCAAGTAAAAGTAATAAAAGCCTCCCGCAAAATCATTCATTAAAACAACAATTGAAATGTACATATTAAGTGACACAATTGACATGCATCTGGGTAATTTAAATCTATTAATATTCTAGTAGGAAAAATGCTCACTGCTGCTGCTTGGCCTGATGCAGATCAGCATAACAGTGCTGTGTCACTTAATGTTTTGTGGTAACTCTTACGCTCCATCTGAAAACATGTTAGAAGTAGATAAGTAATAATAACAGGAAAGAAAAATTACGGGGTATAATGTACAGGAGAAGAGAGATGTTTTCAGCTGAGATTTGAAATCAGATTGAGAGTCAATGAGGTAGAGAGATAAAGAAAGGCTGTTCCAGATGGCGGGAGCTACGGAGCAGAAGGCTCTCTTACCACCAATTAATTTAATGAAACCCACCCACCAGTTTCCCATCCTGACTTTTTTCCTGAACTATGTTAGGCTCATACCTCGTAGTGTGAAACCACAAGAACCCGATGTGAAAAATTCCATGGTCTCGGCATGCTGTGGTGAGAAACTCCCATGTGCAGATCCGTCTGCAGGACGGCCCTGCATTCAGACAAAGGCCTTTCTCTCCCAAATGTCACTGTTAAGTCCAACAGATGATCCTACAGGAGCCCATGCCTGCACGGTGATGAGCACCTCCATCCCCAGACCGCTCCGCACACCTTGGAAGTCGCCACTCATCACCGAGTAAGCAGTCTAGTACAATGGGATAGGTACTGCTCTTTAGGCAGAGAGCAGCTATGCTGGTTTTGGCTGGGGTAGCGTTCATTTTCTTCACAGTAGCTAGTATGGGGCTGTGTTTTGGATTTGTGCTGGAAACAGTGTTGATAACACAGGGACGTTTTAGTTACTGCTGAGCAGTGCTTACACAGAGTCAAGGCCTTTTCTGCCTCTCACCCCACCCCACCAGCGAGCAGGCTGGGGGTGCACAAGAAGCTGGGAGGGGACACAGCCGGGACAGCTGACCCCGACTGACCAAAGGGATATTCCATACCATATGACGTCATGCTCAGCATATAAAGCTGGGGGAAGAAGGAGGAAGGGGGGGACATTTGGAGTGATGATGTTTGTCTTCCCAAGTCACTGTTACGCGTGAGGGAGCCCTGCTTTCCTGGAGATGGCTGAACACCTGCCTGCCAATGGGAAGTAGTGAATGAATTCCTTGTTTTGCTTTGCTTGTGTGTGTGTCTTTTGCTTTACCTGTTAAACTGTCTTTATCTCAACCCACGAGTTTTCTCACTTTTACTCTTCTGATTCTCTCCCCCTTCCCACCGGGGGGGAGTGAGTGAGTGGCTGGGTGGGGCTTAGTTGCTGGCTGGGGTTAAACCACTACAGCAGCATACAAAGAAAGGCCTTTGTGGGTGTGCTGGGAGGTAGTTCATGTATAATATCTTTCTCCAGTGTGAGGCCATGCCAGCTTACATGGCACATCATGGTGTGGCTTGTTCAGCCTTTTACACAAGCAGAGGCACCCCTGAGATGCAGAGGGGCTAATACCACCATAAAACAGCCCAGGTCTTCTGCTGAGCTTAAAGAGAATTCCTCCCATCCAGGCCCGGGTATACACACACATCATACTAATATGCTCCTTTAGAGGACTCTTATACATCTGAAGTTTAATGCAACATAAAACGACCACTGTGATAATCACCTTTGCACAGTGGAATTCACTGAAGTGAATGTAAATATTAATCATATGATCTACATACTGTAACAAGAGAAAGCCTGCATCAAATAATATTTCTAAGCACATCTTGCCAAAGTAGGATAATTCCCGACAACTAAACTAACAGTTTATCTAACAGCATCAACAGCTCATCCTGAAGAAAGGAGCTTTGCCCTGTCCTATGAAGCCCATCAGAACCAAGCTATTTCAGATGAGACATAGAAGTGAAGGTTCAGAAGTCATGCTCAGCTCAGACTGGGGCCTCTTCTCCCTTGTACAGAGGAGCTTTCGCTGATCTTACCAGCACAAAGGTAGGAGAAGCAGTCTTTCAGACATTTGGATCTCAGGCAGCACAGGGCTTTCTAGGTTAAAAGCAAAGCCTTCATTTTCACATAGAAACCTACAGGTACCCCTTATAGGTCAGCAGTCAGTTCGCAGGAAGAAGCATCCCTGAACCATCAGGATATTGTGCTCTCCTTCAGCTTCAATTTCTGGATAATTTCCCCTCCACGTCTGGAAGATCTGATTTTGTGTTACCTGATTTTGAAGCAAGCATAATAAAAAAGTCTGTGTTTGTGGTAGCAATCACAGTTTTGACTGTATGCAAGTGAAAAATATAAGCTGAGTTAGTTATGGCTGCTTCCTCATTTGATAGCAGTTAAAAGTTCTGGGATATACTTCCACTGAATAACAAAGAACCAGTACATGCTATCAGTTAAATCCATGACCTTCAAGTTATTTTGGGGTAAAACTGGAATAATGCATGAGTGAGTTGCCTCCCAAACACTGTAAATGTAGATTCACAATATTATTTTATTTTATTCCTTTGCATAATTCTACTTATCACAACTCTAAAAAAACCTAGATAGAAACTATTAAAGAAGTGATGACAAAAATGCCATGTTAGATTTCCATTTATTTTATCATTAAAAAGATTTACAGCCTGTACTGATATCAGATTATAAAAATTAAGGCCCTCCATAAATTAAAAGGGCTTGCTCTTGCTGAGCTATAATAAGGGAGCTAATATGTCAGACTTGAAAGGTCTAAGAAGCAGGAAAACAAGCAGCAATGAAAAGCAAGATCTTAAAAGCATGTAGAGATTTTAAACGTAGATTCTTGCAGAATGCAATGAACTATTAGTAGAAAAAAGTAACTTGCCAAAATAACTGCACTAATCCTCCCCTTACAATAGCCTTCATGGCAGAATTAGTAATACTCTTTTTTTTTTTTTTTCATTAAACAGGCTCTGATATAATGACATTGAATTCTATACAAATATTCTACTTCTTTAGGAATAATTTATTGTAGCTTTACTGGAAAATTTTAGCTGGATCTTAAAAGGTTTTATGGCCTCAATTATAGCACTTTTACTCCTAATAATCAATATTGATTTTACCCTATCATCCTTTTTAAAGTTCCTCTTGGTTTACCTAGAATCCAAATCTTGACTGAGTTTATAAAGTGATAATATTTTCATTCTAAAATCTTAGATTCACAAGAATTCACAAATCTAATATTCTTTTAGATAATTATACCAGCTCCTCAATAGCTACTTCTGCTATACCACTAAAAAGACAAACCAAATCTTAATTTCTTTGTTAGCAGGAAGCAAGTGTAGTGTAAGGCAGTAGGAGAAAGACAGCTAATTAGCAGGATTGTTCAGTGACCTGCCGTTGTGCTCATCCCTTTACATGTTTTCATTGTGCTCCAGAGCTTCATTCACTGTATCACAGAGCCTGTGTCTCATCTGCAGTTGCAGCCTACACTCCTGCTACAATGCCCCGGAGAGAAACCTCAGGAAACACTACACACTGACCTACATGGAGCTTTCACCATACACTCCTCCTAGGAAGCAGAGCCTTCTGAATCAGCTCTGTGCATCGCAGGCAGATGCAAGGGGTCTGTCTCTCCTGTCTGCTCCTCTGCACAATCAAGCTTTTCCAGCTGTACAGTTCTCTCAGGAGCTGTAACATTGCCGCCGCTGAATTGCGACTTCTCAAGCCAACACACCCAGCTATCATCTCCTGCAGATGCCATGCCACTTTCCTTAGCATTAACAGTACTGTGTGTGAAGTGTCTGAGCCACAGAGAGTGCTGCCCCTGCCTGGGCTTCTCCTGGTGACGGACAGTGATGAGGTGCCGTCATGCAGGGGGTCGCAGTCCTCGCCAGAGCTGAGAGTTGTGGAGAAGGCTGTGATTCAGGCAGCCAGCTGCCTCTTTTCAGTCCTGCAGGGCATAACTTCCTTGTTCTCTCCATTGAGCAAAACAATGAGAAATAGATGCACTTTGATAGGTCAGCCCCATGTTTTATTCAGCTTTAGACAGATAAAGTTTGACTCACTTTCCTTGGAGGAGGGCAGCCGTCAAGTGAGATCCTTGAAGGCTCTGTCTGCAGTGGGCATACTTGTTTATATTTGCCAGGAGGATCTCCATTTTCCACTCAAAGAATAAGCCTCCTTATTTTGCCCTTGCCTTTTCTAACATAATTAAATGGTGACACACATATGTACACATAGTTTAAATATCGACTTGCCTTTTCAACTAGGAAGAATAAGGAACAAACATATGACAAAAGTTATATGAAAGGAATAGTATACAGAAAATTTCTGTGACTGTTTCTATTGACTTATACACCTGCTTTGTAGGTCCTTCTGCTCCCTTACACTAGGTTTATTTCAGCATCTCTGGAAATGAAAAGATCCCCTTTTGTTTCAGAATTAGTATTTGACTGATGAAAAGAATGAACCCCAGGGGCTGTCTTTTCCAGTCAGGCACTGTACAAGCACTTGAGCTGACTACGTTCTGCAGAACATTGAAAACATGGCATGCCCAGGAAATGTTTGCCATCACATTAGTGATGCTGTAATGGGCACCACAAATCACCTGGACATTAATAGAATGAAATCACTTACTGCCTCTGAAAGCAGCTTTATTCTCAGTTGGTGTCCTGAAGGCACCATGTGTGCAGTCTAGAGTTTCTACCACAAAGGAGAAATTTTCAAATATCCTAAGAGTCCTGTTTTACTTCCTGCTTTTGGAGTTTGTTTAAGTCTCTACTGATTGTTTCTGATGGCAATCCCTTAAACACAACTATAGTGTTGGAAAAAAAAATTAAAAAAAAAATCAGTTGTCTTACAAACTTTAAGTGATCTCTGATTTTTCTAAAAGCTGTAGCAGGACAGGATACACATGACTTCTAATGACTGCCCTTGCTCTCACTTAACTGCAATAACGCATCAAATGTGTTTCTTTATCCTGTTTCTGCTGGTTTGTAATTTGATCATCAGACAGATTTGAATTCTCCCCAAGCTGTTCCAACGTGTCTGTAACAGAAGCAGAGGTACCTACGTGCACTTCCCATTTTGCTCAGAAAATAGAACAGCTTCAATGATCACAGCCCATGTGAAGCAGACAGCAGTGGTTAAATTAACTGTTGTGATCAAAGAAATGGGCTGTTAAAAATACCTGATTTCCTATTAGAGAAGACTTTTTAATTGTGCTTCTGGTGCCTAGAACATGTTGAATTTTTTATGAGATAATTCAGGTAACAGTCCATTAGAAAGTGTATTTGATTTAGCCTGAGGAAGTTTGAGAAAAGAGAGCACTCCTGTGTGAGCAGTGGCTGTCCTCCACCCCCTGCCCCTGCCAGGGCTGCTGTTCCTGGGCAGCAGAACGAGCGGTGTGCCCACTCCTCTGCCCCCACAATGCACAGCCAACTGCATGGATGCACACCAAAATCGACTGCAGGTTACATTAATATATGTAGGTGTGAGCTACAGTGACTGAAAAGCCCACTCTGCTTTCCTTGTTACAGGAGCAGTATCCTCTGCAGCTAAATTCAAGAGATCTCAGGAGTCAAATCCTTTACTGTACATAAAATAAAATATCTGGCATCTCAGGCTTCTCTTTCTGCTTTTAACTTATTTTCACTTTGTATTAATAGAATATTTGTTACACCATGTTCAAGAAAGCATCTAGTTTCTCCAGTGCTACTCTAGCAATCAAACTGATAGCTGTAAAACAGATAAATAGGAGCTGTACACCACTGTTTCTGCTGGCCCATTTTTCATTTTTTGAAATAAACACCCCAGAGTGTTTTTGCAGAATAAATTGAAGATAAAAAAGTTATCTTTTGATGCAGATAGTTTGAACATGTCAGATTTGTGAAACATTTTCTTCGGCTAGCTTAGCGCTTTGCCTTTTGAAAGACATATAAGGCAAAGCACAGCTGTCAGAATTAAAAAAAAAAAGATGTATAAGACCAAATCAAATAAGTAAGTAGCTCTATTAAAAGCATAGGATCTAGAAAGTCAGATTCCACTCTCCTTGTTAATGCCAAGCAGCATTTCACTCCACAATTCTTCCTTACTGAAATCAATGAAATTATTCAGGAAGTGGCGAAAATATTCAGTACGAGGAAACATGCCTAAATCTGGCCTTAACTCTTCCGTTCTTGGCAGTGAAGCTGCCCTTACAACCTAGGATGCAGCAAATGCTTCTTGCTCTGTGCCCCTTGTTCCAAATAGGGGAGAACAACAAAATAATCCTGCACAGAGCTGAGCAGTGGGCTCAGTGGTTACTGGGGACCCATTTATTTTGAGCAGTTCTTCTGCTTCTTTAAATTATACTGTGGGAAGTTTGGCTGAGATAGAAACAATAAGGAATCCTGTTTTCCTTTCTCATCCCCAGTTCCTCTGCAAACCTAAAGGCTGAATATATTTTTTCCGTATGTTTATACGCAAAATATCAAGTTTAAGCGCTGCAGAAGGGAGTATTTTTGTACACAATTCTACTTCATGGTAAGCTATAGAAACTTAATTACTTTCAGCTCTTGGAAAGCTGGTCATATCTGGATCTGAAATAATAGATCTGAGACTACTAAAGTTAATAATTCTCAGTATAGTGCTGCTTGATTTTCATTTTCCATGTAGATCTTCAACAGTTCAGACAAATATGTGCCAAAGATTATTTTACACTGCATTGACTTCCTTAAATATTCTTAAAGTCTACATTTGCACACCTAAGAGCACAAACCATCACAGTTTTTTTCTGCTCATGTTTCTAGACCATGGAACTACTGATTTCATTTAAATTATTCCTGACTTTATTATGTAAATTAGGAGACGTCAGATTCTTCATCCTGCTATCTGAACCTGTTTTATAGAAACCAAATCATGGAGGATAGGGACGTAGTGGGATCAGGGATTTTTGGGAAGTAATGAATTAAATCAACAGCTTTCAGTCCATTTCTTACTGCTGTTCCTAATAGGTGATTAGTATGTTTGTTCCAGCATGCCTGCATTTTTGATGCAGTGCAATCCCTCAAACACCTCACAAAAGCAATTACTGATCAGGCAGAGTCCAAAAACGCCAGGCAGGATAGGGTCCTCTAAAGTTTAAATCTTTGTATCAGTGCAGGAGTGAGGGGGAGGAGAGGAATAACGTTGGTAATCTTGCTGAAAATATCCATTTCTCTGAGAAAGTAAGACGTCTCAACAGTTCTTGTCATTAAAGTTATAGGCAGAAAGAAGGGCAATCTCTCCAGTTGTAATGCACTTGTGTGAAATGTTCCCTCGTTACAGGAAAATGCACATTAAAAAAATGAATCCTCCCTTTGGAAAGCTGTTGTACTAAATATGAAGACTGAATTCAGTTCTTAAAGTCCAAGATGAAGACATTTTTCCCCTGATCTATAGGAATGTCAGTGCAGCCTTTTATTTAGAAGTCACTACTGATGCTTACTTACCATCTTACTAAGTCATACAGGTGCATCATTTCACCACCAATGTGCTGATCACCCTCTTCTCGCCCGCGCAGCCACTAACCCATGACCAGCTTTAGGCAAATGAGTGCTTGCTCAACTTTGCCTGTGGAAGTAGTCACAATGATTTTACACAGGGAAGTGATAAATTTCATGCAGGTGTACATGTCTGCTTCATCAGAGACTTTACTACTAAGCTGCTGTGAATCAGGGGTTATGCCATCAGTGTGATAAGAAGGACCAAGCACAACAGGGCTCTGCCTAGAGCTTTTAAGAGTCCTGAGTTAATAGCACAAACAGTAAACATGATCAGTTCTGCTCTGTGGTGTAAATTAGACTAGTTCTGTTCAAGGAAATGAAATAAATTTAGTGGAGTAGCTGAGATAAGAATTTTGGTTGACGACACTACCTTGAATTTCTTAGTAAAAGCTGGACGTACAGTATCCTGGCTTATTATGGCTAAAGAGAAGGCCATCCCTGAAAGGTGAAAATAGACATATCTCAAATGACAAGTAGTAGGTGAGATGGGAAGTTATGGCCTTTCGATCAATGGAAGAAAACATCCCAGTTATCTGTGAAAGTCTGTTGCACTGTTCAAATGACAGAAGGTATTGTACGGCAGTGCTAGAAGACATTCATAAGGATGGTTAGCATAATACAACAATATGGATTCCACTCCTTTAATCCTAAATGTGTAATTAAACTCTTTAGTACTCTTCAGTGATGTAAATTTGTCTTTATTATATGTAATATTACTCTAGTAAAGACCACCTCACAGGAAATAAAGAAGACAACTAGTCAAAGAAAGTAAGAAAGAGGCATAGGGTGAATTCCTGATCCTCCTGAAATTTATGCCAAGGACATACCGCTAATGACTTCTGATGTTCATCTGCATGTGCATAGATTTAAAGACTCTTACATTGTTCCAGTAAAGAAGGAGGAAATGTCTGAGTCAGAGAAACTTTATCTATCTGCTGATAATCTGTTAATACTATGGCGTGGGTGTAGTCAAACTGTCACACCATAAGAATACCAAAGGTAGATTGAGGTGATTAACGAACAGCCCGTCTTTCAGGCCTATGTACAGGAACGTAGAGCTGAACACTTCAGGTAAGACAGGGATAATGGCTAGGGTTGGGAAGAATCGGGATTTTTGCTTCCAAATTCATCCAGTCTGTAGGAGGTTGAGATGGCAACGGAAGATGACTGGTTTGGTAGGAATAGAAGGTCCTAGAGAAAGAAGTCTGGATAATGGTTTTGGTTGAAAGCAGTGGAAAAGGCTTTAGCCTTGGTCTGTATGTTCCTACATACAGACATTTGTGCAAAAATAAATGAAACTACCCATGTAATGGAAATTGCCCTGCTTCCTATAGAATCTGGCCTTAAAAAGGTTCCTACCTCAACTGGGTGAAAGCCATCATTTTCAGCTTCATTTTCTGAACATCAGTTTGAGCATTTGTGAGGCAATGTCCTGTGAAAGGAATTTCCCTTCACTTAAAAAAAAAAGACCGAAAATATCTCCTGACAAATATATTGAATGAACCCCATAATGATTTTCATTTGCTGATGTTCACCCAGTAAAGAAAGGAAGCGGCACCCTTCCTCTCAAAGGAAATGAAGAACTCTGTTCTCAGTATGGGGGTGTACGGGGAAAGCTAATTACTTTTTCCATGCCAGGAGAGAAATGACATGTGTCTAGAAAGAAATGTGAATTCTGGTAACCCTGCGACCTCTGCAGAAACGTGACCTTGGCCTGTAATGAACTGCGCTTCATGGTGGGGTGTGTGCACAGTGCTGGGGCACGGGCTCAAAGGCAAAGAGGAAGAAGTACAGCTCGGGAACCAGAGAAAACCAGCATAGGGGAAGGGGCATGACGTGAAGTAGTCTGTGTTTCTGTATGGCCATGCTTCCTCAAGCCAGAAAGTCACTAATTGGGCCTGAAATTATTTTGATTTTTGTGAAGTTTGATTGTGGCTTAACCCTTGTAAAATACCCTTTTCCAAAGCGGTACTTAGAAAAACCTGTACCATAAAGAAGTAAACGAAGCACTGTTGTTCCTGTTCCTTTGGCTCTGAAACATTATTTCCAGCTTTTAGTCACTATTTGAGAACATGTTTCCCTACCACTGGCAACTGTCATTTGTAAATTGATTTCCCCCCCCCGATGCTTGGCTTGTTGTTTCAGCTCCAGTCCTCTACAGCTGGCCCCAATGGTAGTTTTGTGCCAGTAAATTACTGACAGACCTGGGAGCAGAGCTCTCAACACCCCACTCTTCATCCGCTGCTCTCAGAGCGATGCCTCACCCTGTTCATGCAGCACTAAGCACTGCCGGCATGCTGGTGTCCCTGCTGTAATTGGAGTACAGCTTTCCGTGAGCATAAGGGGCTGGGGCTGGCAGTTGGAGATAGAGAGTAGGACATGTTTCTTAATTAGCTCCTGGGGACTGCTGTTGTTTTTCTCTTAGGTATTTTCCAGGAACATTTTTTTCCCCCAGTAATAGCAAAGATACTTTTATAGTCAGACCCTTTCCTGCCCTCACAGTGATAAAAAGGCAGTTTAGTTAGGATTATCCACTGTTTGTTGGATTATTGCATTTAAAATTCTAAGAGAAATATCAACATAGGAGGAAAGCTTCACACAAAAATTAAACACGTATGTGGAAAAATGTATTTAAACTTCTGTTTAAATACAAAAATACAGAACAAATTACAACCTGAAATACAAAACACAATGGTAACTCCAGAGAGACGGACACGGAGAGGAGAGAACACAGTAGATAAAAGATCATTTAAAAGAGTAAAATTGCTATTTTACAGGAGGACCATAGTAGTTCGTTAAAATATTTAAACACCACAAAATCTACTATGCATAAAAGAGCACTGCAGGAATTTTCATACAAACTACAATATAAGGAATGTGTTGCAAGTCCTTGTATTATTTATAGGCTTCCAGTATTCTGTTTGGTTTTTAAGATCCCTGTGTCGCACATGCCTAAGAATCAGACATTGCAGCCATGTCTGCTAGCAAACCATCCTTATACTCTGCAAAAGGTCAGTAAGTGAATAGTTTTTAATGAATTAGTACACAGAAAAAGAATTTAACTTTATCATAAAATAGCCTCTGCTTAAATGAAAACAAAATTAAAGCTTCAATATTTATTCCGTGTCATCTAGTCCTCATCATTGCAAATATATTTGACTTTGTTACATAAAAGGCAAAGAAAAGGCCATTTTCTTCTAAAATGAGTAAATGTCTCTTTTTCATGTTGTGGATATAAAACTCTCTTGCTTATCTCCATTACAAAGAGAGTTAACAGCAAAGTTACTTGCTGAAGCTGCTGTATCAAGGAATACAAAAGACTCACTCCTCAGGTGAATACCTGTGAAAAAGTCTCCTTTTAGATTGATCTCAGATACAGTAACCCTTGTCTTTCCTTCCTTCCTTCTCTGAGCTTCAACCAGGCACCTGATGGGATAGTCAACCATCTGTCCTATTGATCAAAGACCTTCTTGAGTTTTTATATATTGAAATAGATATTCTTGCATATTTATATATGCCCTACGTATTATATTAGAATCATAGAATCATTTAAGGTTGGAAAAGACCTCTAAGATCATCGAGTCCAACCGTCGACCCAACACCACCATGCCCACTAAACCATGTCCACTAAACCATGTCCCTAAGTGCCACATCTACACGTCTTTTAAATCCTTCCAGGGATGGTGCCTCACCCCCTCCCCGGGCCAGCCTGTTCCAATCTTTAACCACTCTTTCAGTAAAGACATTTTTCCTCACGTCCCAATCTAAACCTCCCCTGGCACAACTTGAGGCCATTTCCTCTTGTCCTATCGCTTGTTACTTGGGAGAAGAGACCGACACCCACCTCGCTACAACCTCCTTTCAGGTAGTTGTAGAGAGCGATGAGGTCTCCCCTCAGCCTCCTCTTCTCCAGGCTAAGCAACCCCAGTTCCCTCAGCTGCTCCTCATAAGACTTGTTCTCCAGACCCTTCACCAGCCTCATTGCCCTTCTCTGGACATGTTCCAACATCTCAACATCCTTCTTGTAGTGAGGGGCCCAAAACTGAACACAGTATTCGAGGTGCGGCCTCACCAGTGCCGAGTAGAGGGGCACGATCACTTCCCTACTCCTGCTGGCCACACTATTTCTGATACAGGCCAGGATGCCATTGGCCTTCTTGGCCGCCTGGGCACACTGCCGGCTCATGTTCAGCCGGCTGTCGACCAACACCCCCAGGTCCTTTTCCACCAGGCAGCTTTCCAGCCACTCTTCCCCAAGCCTGTAGTGCTGCATTGCGTTGTTGTTGCATGGGCTGAAGTGCGGGACCTGGCACTTGGTCTTGTTGAATCTCATACAGTTGGCCTCGGCCCATCGATCCAGCCTGTCCAGGTCCCTCTGCAGAGCCTTCCTACCCTCGAGCAGATCAACACTGCCGCCCAACTTGGTGCCATCTGCAAACTTACTGAGGGTGCACTCAATCCCCTCATTCAGATCATTGATAAAGATATTGAACAAGACCGGCCCCAAAACTGAGCCCTGGGGAACACCACTCGTGACTGGTGTTAACCCTTGTAAAATACCTTTTGTATTGGGTGACCCTGTTGATGAACTTAACTCCAGGGTTTAAAGATACATATACCGCTTGCTAAACTAAGGTCTGAAAAAAACCCTACCAACGAACAAAACCTGAAATAAAAAGGAAGTATTTGTTTGTTTCTGTGTTATGAGATAGTTGTTTTAATTTTTTTTGTTTATTTTTAGAAGAGCATGAAAATGTTCATGAGAAATCAGACAAAACCCCAAGTTTAATTTAAAAAAATAGAAACACAATTGTGACAGCTGTTTGAAGTGGTCATTCAATGATCCAAACCTGTAGGACTGAGATAAATTACTTGTGGTAACATTTTCCTCTTGGAAAATCACAGATGAGACTAAATGAGACGTTTTATATATATAGTAGCAAACAGTCATAGGTACATTTAATTTTGAAAGTCCCATCTGTCTTACAGCCCAAACAGTTTTTGACACCACAGAATGATTGCTGCACTTCACATATACGAAAAGGCAGTAAGAGTTGATATACACCAGGGCTCTAAACATCAGAGTTCCTTTTTACTATACGGAGCATTTATTCTAAGGAACTGGGTTAAAAAATAAAGGGAAGAAAAGACAGATTAATAATTTATATTCATTACCCTAAAAATATGATCAAGATTTGATTTCCAGACTCTGAATTACCTAATCCCTAGAAGGATCATCTGATTCATAAATTCAAGCTGTTGCATTTTTTTTTCATACAAAAGTAAACAAAATGCATGAATGTGATTTATCGTTTGATCACATTTTAATTTACTGCATTAAAGCTGCAAATAAGAGAACTCAGCCTGTGTACTTCTTGGAGCCTGATTCACCATGCATCTTGAAGCTAACTGTGTGTGGCAATCCACAGTCAGTAAGGTTTAAATTAATAATACAGACTTAAATACTATCATCAAAGCAAAGAGTTAATTGCTTTCCTATTTGGAGTGTGACACCAAAATGCCACAAGAGCTCAAAATGATTGTTACCATCACCAGGAAAAGAAGTGTAGAGTTTATCCAAGATTAAAGAGGGATTAGTGTGCTGCCTTATTGCTTAATAAAGAGCTACCAGCAGTACGCTCAGTCACAGCTACAATCACCTTCCTTATCAAGGCATTTGCAATTACTTTATCTACAGGATAAAGAAACAGTTATTTCTAAGACTCAGGTTATGCCTCTGAGCAGACACTGGTTGGACCCTATGCATTACAAAATCACATACAACAGGCAGAAGCATATTATCTACAACCCCCCCGAAGGATCACTTACATGGCTCTGAAAGGTAAACTGAAGAGGTATTTTTCCTTTAAATAACTCATAAAATTCTACTATAGATGATTTTAGCCCATTGAATCCATTCAGGAAAGAATTGTTTACTGGATATGGAAGATGATTTAGTATCAGACAAAAGAATCGTATTTTCTTTGTAATAATGGGTATCTCTGGAACGCTTGCATGGTTGTAAAAGAATCCAAGATCCACTGTGGGGAGTAATTTCTGGTACTGGTCAGTTTGCTGCGGGAGTAAAGTCAAGGTCTCATCCCCATTATACCCTTGCGTGGCTTTGTAGGCTTCAGTTTGCCTTGATATCTTCAGTATTACCAAGGATGATGTACTGCTGACTAAATGGCAATTGTTTGCTCCTTTTGGTCCCCATGCTGGCATTTGGGGGGATTGATCAAAGCAAATTGGACTGGAATGAGAGAGCAATTGCATGGGCCTTTTCCGATTTCTGAAGAGTTGTTTCTAGTGTTTGTTGGAACAAGAGTTTCCCTTTGAAATTTTTGCTTGCAGATGCAAAGAAGCATGGTAGCTAAGGAAAACCAACAAAATAAGTCTGCCTCCTTAGCATTCTGGCTTTGCAACAATGCTGTGGAAGGGCTTAAAACTCCATAGAAGAACAGAATAGATAAAGATGAATTTTAGTATTTGATGTAATCCAAACCAATGTACTATGCTACAGCTCAGCATGTCCTGGTAGACTATAACAGAGCAAGCTATAAAGGAAGGCAAATACAACATCCGTTTTTCACATTCTTAATGAACAGTGTGAATTCGTTGCTTTCAGAATAACAGATGATTTAATTGAATCTGTATAATCTAATGCAATCAATCTCATTTAACTAAATGTCACACAGCCCTTTCCACCAAGAGGCAGTTTATGTACACACACCAAGGAGCAGGACCAATTTCTGAAACCCTTACTAGTGTGAGATCAGTTTTCATGAGTTGCCCAGAAAAAGCAATGCACTTCTATTTTGTTTCTAACTTAACTGCTAAAAACACTGCCTTCAAGAAACATTCAAAAGGCTATGGTCTAACAGCAGAGAAACAGAGAATTATAAAAAAAGAAAGAAAAAACCCTATACTTACTATACTCAACCTGAGTTTTAAGCAAAGCAAAAGGTAGGACTAAACAGACTTTTAAGACTTTTTTTTCCTATGAGTAAATTGCAGTTTTCCAGGGGCCTAGCACAGCTTTCAGCTTTGGTATATTTCTGAATTTTCCATCATCTATTTCATACATCTTGCAACAGTCTAAGCACTGTTATGAATATGGCTGAGCATTCAGCACTCATAGATCAAATCCAGAAGGTTTACCTACACAGGTCTCACATCAGCAGTGTTTGTAGTGTCTCCTCTCTGTAGAGGTGCAGGGCCTGGAGAGCAGCAGCCTCCCCGGTCCTTGCCCTGTGGCTCCTATCTGCTCAGCTGCCTGCAATTCACACACTCTCGCTACTCGTGTCCTCTGCTTCTGTTACTGAGAAGCACAGATGGTTTAATTGCTAAACCTTTGTCAAATGATGCACTTGCAGGATATGGGATGGGGGGCTCTGCCCAGGCAGGCAGGTTTGTGGCTAAGGCTGTCTTGTCTCCCCCACAGGAACAAGCAGGCTTTTGATACCACCAGGAAGCCATGGGAGTTATAGTTTTTCCTGTGCTGTGCCAGATTTATTGTAAGATGCCAATGGCTGAGCACTGGCTTTCATCTAGCATGGACTCGTGTTCAGTGTGCTATATAGACGTAGCATCCCCTGCCTCAGTAGACAAGCATTATTATTAAATAAGTTTTCCAAAGCAAACAAATGCGACTGATTATTCTCCAAAGAAAACATAAAGAGGGTTTCTTTGTTGCATTTTCTTGCAAAGTAGAATCTGTAGGACGTAAAACTTGAAAATGAACTTGTTTAGCTGCGTTAATGCACCCAAAGAATTCCGCTGAGTGTTCGTGATGGTTTTAATATTCATCTAGTTTTAACTGGAAATTAATCCTATCAGAAGGATGTGAAGTGAGGGAAAATCCTTAAAAAAGAAGTGACTTAGGAGCTTAAATTTCTGGTCTCAAGAGCTAGATAGAGTAAAATATTTGAAGGCATTTTGACACCTAAATTCACTTTGCTTTAAAGATATGAAACCTACATTTATGTACCCTAAATGCAGTAAAGTGCGTAAGTATGTTTTCAAAAGAGATCTTGGAAACATCATTACGGGAGAGAGTCGCTTTTGAAAATAAAACATAAGATTCTTAAATCACTCTGTCATTTTGCAAATAAATCTGAGATCATAAGGGACCCCAGTGGCCTTAAACCTCAATCTAGAGAATGACAGCACTAGTTGCATTTTACAATTCTCCCTAATTAATTGTCATTTTGTGTCCATTCACAAGGAAGAACAAAACTCACAAAAGTCATCATTTCTGGCCTATGCCTTACTTAACAGTTCTTTCATTTTCCAATCCCTACTTACCTTTTGGAATTTGACAGGCTCAGAGACCAAGAAAGTAGGGGAATAAGTGATCAAAAGATGCTGATTTATGATCTAAAGCATTTGAACATTTTTAAGACCTTCAAGAGTACAATTTAATGTGTCCCCAGGTGACTTTAGTTTACACAGCCAACCCTTACAACACAGATAATCTAGGCAGAAGTTGTCTTTGGCAGCATTACAGGACTACATTTCACAAAACTGGCCTGTTTGTTAACTGTTTTTCACTGTTTCAGACAGCCACTCATGCATTATTTATGGCATCAGGCATTGCTATATGTTTTCTTTCACCTTCTATTTGATTACAGAAACGTAATTGTGGCTAGCAGAAAAGCAATGGAAATATTGCAAATATAGATTTAGTTCTCCTTTGTGTCTCTTATCTTTTTCGGGGTGTGTAGGAATATTTGTTTTGGGGGCTTGCTTGGATTTCCTTTTGGCTTGATTCACTATTAAATGTATAGTCATACAATATTTGATTCTCTGAAAGAGCTTCTGAACCTCTGAATAGTAACTAAATGAATGGGCTATTAATCTGTGGTGTGCTGAAATCCAGGATGTTTGCCCTGTAACCATCCCCTTATTTGCAGTTTACAGGTTAGGTTACCTGAATAAAATGTCTGTGATCTACTTATTTTCTTGCAGTCATTTACACTCCTTCCCTCCCACCAGCAGCCCAAAAATATACATGGAAAAAAAAGGTGCTGGCATTAATCTGAGAAACACCTAGGCACTATTAGCATAAGCAGAAGGAGCACTTTTGCAGACTATCAGCAGAATGACTTATCCATTTTTATCTACTTACTCAGTTTGTCGAGAACAAATTACACTGGGGGGGTGGGGTGAAAACTGAGTAAATTTGGGTTGATTCATCACCTGTCCTACCTTGCAGATCAATCAGTTAATAATTTCATTGACCTGGAGGATCATTCAGAACAATATATTTAATTCAGTCATGCATTTAGTTTAATTAAGGTTTGAAGTTACAGTGCTCTGCTGGCAAAGAGATATTAAATCTGTTTTCTTTCTGCTTTCCATTCACCATGTGAATTTCCTCTACTCGATATCATTCATAAAAGATCTTTTATTTTAATTTAGCTAAATTGCCTCCTGCTTCTGTGAAATTCTGCACCTTTCTTTGGAATAAGAACCACCTGAAAATCTTTCTGCATCATTTGACGAATGTGCTGGAAGTATTAGGTCTCTCAGACACTTCAGCAAATGGGATTGGGGGGGTACACAAATCTTGGGAACCAGCTATTTGAAAACTGTCTAAGAGAGTGCAAATGATCTGGTGCAGAGATGCAACTGAGAAAGGACACAAGTGCTAAGGGGCTGTCAGAGAGCAGGAACTACAGAGCCAAGGGCTTTTCATTAACCTCTCTTGCAATGGCATGGCAAGGAATAGCCTACACTAGCAGGCAGCTTTGTGGCCATTTTCTCTAAATGATACAGGGGGTTTAAATTTAGCTTCAGAAAAAAATATTAAACATGTATTGAGATTACAGTAAATAAAATAACCAACAATTAACATCAATCTGTCATTCAGCTGATCTGGAAACTGAAAGTTACAGGTCTGTGACAATCAATGTGTACAATGAATATAGACAGAGCTCCACGAGCTGCCAGTGCTGAATTTGGTCCCACAGATGATGGTAGAATATTTGGGGATACTTTACTTTATTGTGTACTCTCCTGATAGTACTGTTTTCCTGGCAGCTACTACCTCTTTTTTCCCTTGTGTAACTGACTCTCATGTTTCAGACCCCTGCAAGTTTGCCACGGATTGAAAGCTGTGTTCATCTTGTGCACTGCACTGTTGAGTGTCAACAATGTCACTTAACCTGGCCTGAGAGCCTCTGTGGCATGTGTCCATGCAAACCTTCACAACAATGCAGAAAAACTGGATTTACACCATTTCCTTCTGACTGTGGCTATCAAAGGATAGTTCATCATCACCTTTATGAGATATACCTTGATTTAATGGGAAGAATCCTACTGAAACACTGGTTGATATTGCCAACACATCTTAACTTCTGAAGGGCAATGGTTTAGGCTTTGCAGACGTATCTTTTAGGTCTGCCTTGAGGTCTAAACAGTCCACGCATGTTGCAAGACTATGGTTAGGAATAGGACATTTTTCTTGCCCTCTGATCTCCTGGCACAATTTGACATGCTCCAGGAGGTTCAGTCATACACTGGGCTGCCAATCAGATAGCACATTAACATTTTCCTCTGCTCTTGGTTTCCATGTAACTGGCCAGCCTCTTCTTCTGGTAAGCTGCCAGGCTTGGAGATCCACAAATGCTCCCGTCATGACTGAATGATCTTTATTACTTGTGCTAGGGCCATTACAATCTCTGAATTGCATTTGTGTTAAGTAATACACTTTCAAAACAGTGAATAGTTAAGATGCATGTAAGTTCCCTGTTTTAAAGAAGATCAGGCACCTGCAAAGGCAGGAGTGGTCAGGAGGAAGAGTTACGTCGGACAGCTACCCATTTCACTCTCATGTGTTTCCTCAATGCATTAACTTAAAAAATCTAGACACCAGATCTCTTCTGTTATTGAGAGATAGTTACCCCTCTGGGACTTACAGCCAGAGGATTTGGGAATTCATTTGCTTTGCATTAAGGCTTTACTTCAGCAGCTATGGTTTCAGCTAGCAAATTGGTTAATGGCAGACACGGGACTCTGACAAGATCCAATACACATATCCATCTTTCACTCGCTGTGTGATTGAAAGCACTTTTTGTTCTGGCGGTATGAAATGCAGTGCACGTGATTTGATTATGCTAATTTTCCTGCTTGCTTTCTTTTCCATAATTTACTTGTAGAGGCTCTTCCAACAGTCCTGGATCCTCAGCTTTCATGTGGGTGACAGCATAAGGGACTGGTCACATGTAGGTTTTGGATGCCTGAAGGGCTGTATAGTGAAGATTGTAGTCACTACTATTCTTCACTTTGATTTATTTAGGTGCACGTGGAAATCTCCATCACAGATCAGCCCCATTGTATTATATACCTATATCATAAAAAAATGACATTCCTATTGTTTGCAAGGTGTTACCTGAGAAATCCCAGGAGATTAATTGCCAGCTGGAGAAAACAGTTGCAAAATAATTTCACCCAAATGTTAGTGTCCTTACTGTTCATCGCTAAGGCATGAATTTTAGCAAGAAACAGATACATCTGATATTGGTATTTTGGTTTCAGAAGGATGAAGTTGGAGAGATGCAGGTCTGGTTTGAGAGCACATCCTTGAAAAGCCCATTTGCTGTTTGGAACATTATTTCCCCCAGTGCAGAGAAGGGCTGGGCAGCACACGATTCATGCTATGGCTGTCATGGCACACAGGGAACATGTCTTTCTCAGCGATTATTAACTTTCTCCTTCACTCTTGTATTTGGTTTTTTATTTTACTTGGCTGAAAAACTGATTAGAGGACAGAGACAATGGTTGAAAAGTGTATTACTGTGTGTGGAAGCGCAGGCAAAAAATACTGTTTTTTTTTTTTCCCATTGCAAACTGTGCAAAACCACTATTTTCAATTCTGCAGTCTGCTCCATGAAAAACTATACTCACTCTGCATTAGGTCTGTCCACTAATATCTGAAAAAGCACTAAATATGTCATTTTAGTGGCTTTTTCCCTTTTCAGCTAAGTCTAGTTTTCCTATTTCTGCAGTGCTTAACCTTCTGCTTGAGCTAGGTATTTCCCCGTTCACAGAACATTCTTTTTCCTTTACATTTTGACACATGCTTCTTCCAAGAAGCCTCACACTGTTCAATAGCAAAAAGATACTTGAAAGAAAAAGATGTGTCCGGAGTGCCTGGAGTACTGCAGGACTGTCCCCCAGATGTGGGTCTCTGGGGCAGAGACCCTCTCCAGTCAGGGTATATATACAATGTCATTGCTTCCCATGTAATGACCTCACATCAGTCCTCCCTCAATATCGTTCTTACCTCATCTCACTGTGAGTTTGTTCTTGTTAAGGGCCTGATCCATCAAAGCACTTAAGCACATGGCTGTGGGTTGTAAACCCACTAGGGTAAGTACCTTGACTTTTTATAACCCTGTAAAGTTGTGTACCTATGGCACTATAAAAGATGGGTTTAAATGATGTCTGTGATAAGAGCTAACCTTTTCTGTTCAACACTTATTCTCCTCTGTAACACAAGAAGTTTCTGCAGTTTGTGTTGCATATATTTCAAACAAGGCTGGTTTTGACAAATCGACTGTTTCTTTTTTAGTTCTTTTTTGCACCTGTCTAAAAGAGCGTCTACACCTAATAAATTTTTGAGATATACTTGCTTATCTGTATTCCTCAAAAAACTGTTTAGATTCTGTTAGACACCCTGAAGGATTATTTAATACTTAAAATTTTTCAGTTCAGCTTCTTAAAAGACTTAAAGCAAAATAAGAAAACAGGACTATCACAGCAGGCTCAAACCCCTTCCTTGCAGACACCACCAAGGATAAGTCTTAAGTTATATCCTGTTCTGAGAACTGAATTTGGTCCAGTGCAGAATTTTAATTTCTGTAAGCACTGGAAATAAAAAGTAATTAAACCTCTGCATATTCCTTGTGTACTATAAATACATTAATAAAATAGGCAAAGGAAATCAACTTCTAAATTATTAGCAGTAGTAAAATGCTGAATATTGAAACACAGTTTAATTTATTCATTTATAATTTTTATCAGTCTAAAATAGGCCTCTAGGAGCAATTTCAGCATTACAGTAATGCAATTGTTCAGTATAGTCAGCAGTTAGATACACAGCTATCTCTGTACAAAAACAAATAGCAAGCTAGTGGCAAAGTCCCATGTTTCAATGTAAATTGATGGTGAATTTAGACAAAGCCAGCAGACTGTTCTCTCATCTCAAGCAACTTAGGTATTTCAGTGTGAAAACTACTGGGCAGTGAACCAATGCAGCTGATCTGGTTCAGTGCCCACAGAAAGAGAGTCAAGCTCTAATTGTAAAACTTTTAGGTAACCAGTGTATCTCTAAGTTAGCATATATAAAAAGTGTAAATCTCCTAACCCCAAAATGAACTTAGATGTTGACTATCCGCCTTGGATGTATTTTAGAGAAAACTGGTTAAGCCCAAGGCAAAGCAGAACAAACAGATTTCATATATTAGGAGCAGAGACAATTGGAAATCTTTTAGCCTATGTATTAGGTTGTACATCTGCAAAAGAAAGATTAGTAGGTAGGCATTTCAAAGCTAAGACTATTAGAGGAAAGTTTTCGCTGAGTATTTCCTTATACGAAAAAGTGCTCTCAATTCCAGTCTGCTGTACAGGGCAGGTGACATGCCTCACAATCATCGTTAAAGTAACATTAACCCACTGAGAAGCTCCAAAACTGCTGTAGTGCAGATCCAATCTGTTTGAAATTCAGCAGCTTTTCTCAACTTCCACTTACAACTACAAGGAGCACCCATGGCTGAGGAAAAAAGCTGAAACATTGTGTGTCTAATCCAACATACTGCTGCTTTTCACATCTCAGGGGACTTCAAGCAGTACTTCATTTCTGGAGCAGTACTCAAAAGTACTGAGAGGAGTGACCTGCTCCTGTTATATTCAAAGGTCTAACTGTCTTTTAGGAGACTTTTGATACCAAAGTAGGGAAAAAGTGAGTGGACCAGACATCTGAATAGTCTCCCTGGTGAAGCTGTAGCTTGATATCCTGCTTATGTCCAGTTTGGGAGGGTTCCCTCCAGAAACATAGGATCATAAGATAATGAAGGGTTGAACGGGACCTCAGGAGGTCTCTAGTTCAACCTTCTGCTCAAAGCAGGATCAGTTCTGAGGTCAGACCAAGTTACTCAGGGCTATATCTGGTCTGGTTTTGAAACCTCCATGGATGGAGCCTACACAACATCTGGCCCACCTACTCCACTGCTTGACTGTCCTGATGCCACGTGAGTCCAGAGCCACTGTAAGGAATAGTGCTAGACAAAAAATCTAATTTCACAAACTTCCTCCAAACCACACTGAGGAAAGGCCAGCCCTGCATGCTGTACAGCCTGTATTTTCTTTCCATGAAAGAAGGGGCAAAGTCTGCTCAGATTGGGAATGCAACAATGAACTATGGCTTCCAGTAGAGGCTGTCTCAACACTTAAGCAAACTATATTTGTTACTGTAAATTCATATTTTGAGCATTTCTTCTTAACCAGGAGAGCTAGAAAGAGTAGTTTCCAACTAACTCAAATTCTAAGGTCACCACTTGAGAGCCAAAGCACAAAGTTACTGACTTAGGCCTTAATCTCGTCTTATCTGATCTCAAAAGCATCTGCCTCCAGTGAAGAAAGCATAGCAGTGACTGGACATTAGCTGAACTCCTGCAGAATCTGCTGAGGGTCACCCCATTTCATGGGTGGAACGTGTCCTGTGGACATCGCTCCAGTGCCATCCTCAGGGAGATGTTTATAATATACATGAAACAATTTTTTATAAACAGCTATTTTAAGATTTTATTATTCTTTTAAAAAAAAGCTTTTAATTCAAGCTTTATTAAGATATTTTCTATCTTATGCTGCCTATCAGTCAGGTGTCTTTCTACTACAGGTTTATTACTCAGGGCTCAAAGAGAGAAGAACTGAATACTAACAATTTGCTACCAATAAAGGTGGCATTAAACTTGTTTCTAGACCAAAAAATTTTCTAAACCAAAAAGTCCCATAAAATATGTTGTATCCTCATGGACTTCTAACATGTTGTGAGATGCCATGAAGTTATTTACAATCTTAAATACATATTGCACACAAAAAGAGACTTGTTTATTTGTAGAGATTGCCTAGTTTATTTTTCAACAAGGAATATAATAAAGCCTAACTGAGAAGGGCAATCAAGAAACCTGTGAAACCCTGTTTCACTGTTTCCATAGTAACCTCCTTAATAAGCTAGTAACCTTGGTTAGGGACAACCCTATAAGCAAATATATTGTAAAAATTTCTCAGTAATAATGAATACACTCTCATTGTTTGGCTTTCTGTATTGCTTTCACAGATATCTTGCCCCTTTATTAGTTTTCTTGTTATCTTAAAGAAGCAAAACCTGAAGCAAAATATAACAACCTGCCCTACCCTTGCTTTCAGTATTTAAAAATGCATGTTTCAGGTACAGTACATGTAATTAGGATTTAACTATGTTGGTAGAAAAAAAAAGGATAACCAAAGTCAAATAGTAAAGGAACTGACTTGCGTGTTTGCTCAGAAAACGACCAAGGCCTTTTCAAGAATATTAAAACTGCAAATTTGGGAGTTAACAGTAGCTGCAGAATCACTTGCCCAGCTCCCTGCTCCTAGCAGATCCAGCTTTCAGTTTTTCCAAAGGCTGCAGCTAAGAAGAGACAGAGCCACTTGATTTGCTTTTGCACGACCTTAGAGAGAGGACTGAAAAATTATGATTTGAATCAAAAGTTCTCCAAGTTCAGGGAAGTAAACACCAGGGTTTGGATTTAAACTATTTGCGCCTATTTTTTGTACCTGATGAGATGAGATGTGGAGCACCCTTCTCTAAAGCAGTGTTTCTCAGACTGACCTGCAGAGCCCTGAGCAGGGGTCCACAGCCATGCCAAGACATAATTACTTGCAAACAGATCGGTTGTGTACAAGCTGCGTGGGTGGTACACAAAATAAGTGGGGCTGGCTGCACCAGGGCCCCGCAGGGGCCGGTGGCTCCTGTCCCACCCCCAGCCAGGAGCAGGGCAGCTGGGGGGGCACCAGAGCAGCCCCAGCCCTGGGCATCGGGCACCCCTCTGGGTCAGGGACAGGCGGAGTCTGGGCTGGGATGTGGGCCCGCGGAAGGGCCATGCACGGTGGGGCGCATGGGGAGCTGGAGACTGGCCCTGCTGTGGCATTGCTGGGGCAGGGGCTGCCAGCCCCGGGGGACTGACATGGGGTCCTGGGCTGTGGGCCGGGCAGGTATAGACAGGCCCATCAGTGCCCTCGCGGCCCTGACAGACTGTGGGGTTTGGGTAAAAAGTTTCGAACCGTTAACCGAAGGGGAAAAACGCCCTACCCTTGGAGTATTTTGCCACATCTAGAACTAAGAAGCATCAGAAAAAAGAAAATCAACATGGTATTCTTATGATCGTTATGGAGTCCTGCAGTACCTGAGTGCTTTGTAGTAGGTGCCAAGCAAACACAGGATGACATAAAGTCCTTGTTTGAACAGGTCATCCAGTTAAGGCCCCAGTTCTGCACAAAATGCACATGCTTCAGCATCCTAAAGCAAGGCTGTGGCTAGATGCCACAAGCTATGTAATTTTTTTTTCTTCTGAGGAATTCATAAATGGATAATGTACAAATGCCATTTCATTGGAGACAAGATAGCTACCAGCTATGATACCAGGTACAATCCTTTTTAAAGTTAATAGTAATTATTTTTAACACGTCTTATTGACTTCTAATAATCTCTGAGGGGATTAATACCTAAGAAAGTATGTATGTGTTGATGATAGAAAGCAGAATGAAGTGTACTGATTTATTGCAACTCTTCATTAAGTTTAAAGGCATTCCACTGTGATGAAGACATCAACCATAGGCTGTGGTATTTTCACACTGCAAAGGAATAGTTAAGGGCAGGAAGACAAAAAAAGAAAGCAAACAATGTTTTAACTTGAATTCAAGCCAGATTTCACAAAAACAAGACCCTATTCAAGTCCGACGAAGTACAACATGTTAAAAGTATCCACCACTTTTCCCTGTTAAAGGCATGGATGAAACATACCTGCTTATGTGTGTGCTAAAAATTTTTCTAGGTAAGGTAATAGCAGTTTACTATATCGCATAAAGATAACTATGTAACTGAATTTCCTGTAAATACTCGAATCTTGATTCTCATTCCCTATTATCTACAATGATATAATTCCATTTTCTGTGGAATTAGATTTAAACCATCAATTTATGAGACAGAACAAGAAGGAACTTCTCATATTTTTTGCTCAGTAAAATTATGATTTAATTTTTTTAATTGAAAAGATCAGTTCAAACTCAAAAGATCAGATCAAGAAACAATGTGAAGTTTTAGGTTATATAACAGTTATAATAAGGTTTATTCTGGAGCTTATTTTTACTGAGTTGGCAGAAGAGAGTTACATACTACAGCTGCAGGTTTTGGACATAGGCAGCACAAAAGCAGAACAAAAAGCTGACCGCTCTTTACTAAGCAAAATGGAGGTATTGTAAACTTCTAATTCAAAAGGAAAATTCCTCTTAACTCCAGTGGGATCAAGATTTTATCTTGCGTTCCTAATTATTTCCTGGTGAGTTTTACACATGCGAATATTACCAGCAAAAGACAGGTCATTAACGCAAGTACCTCAACATTGAAAAATATTGAATGCATGCTTGTTTCCCAAATGACACATGGCCCTGCAGTCTGTGCATATATGTGTCCCCATGTAATAAAGCTGAAATTCTTCATAAGCATTATCATCAGTCATCTTTCTCAGAGGAAAATGAGCACAGTATGTCATTATGTCTAGGATTGTATCACAGTTTGGCTACTAATGGGCATTGGGCCAAACTCCAGAAAAAAAAAAAGATTATATTTATTTTGGAAGCCTCTCAAGACAGGGGCTCTGTCTTCTGTGTTACTTAGCACACTGTCAGCGCTTACAAATAAAAATAAATAATTCAAATTCTGATATTCAGTTTTGGTGAAATGTTCTGAATACTTATCTGAAGAGGATTAATGAGACAGCTGCATCTTCCTGACTTAGACCCTGCATCGCTCCTGCCCCCAGCTTTTGACAAAACATCATCTTCACTGGGCCTCCTTGTCCCGGAGACCCTCTCTCCAAAGTGTGATGTGGCATTTGCAGAATCCTCAAATATAAATGCTGCCTTGTGCCCATCCAGAACTTCTATTTGCAAAAATGCCATATCTTGATTAAACTCACCATTAAGTTATCATATTTTCTATAATTCTCTGTAAGGGTCAGAGAAAGTTTTAGGTGCATTTGGGTTCTCTAGACAGAACATTGTCTCTATAAGTGCTTTGGTAGCAGCCTAGGTGGCATTTCCTTTTGTGGACTGATTGATCTCATAATCCTGGGCTTTGTGCTCCATATTCTGTACTACTTTACCTTTATCTACTTGAGGCTTACAGAAATGTGTTTTTAAGTATCTTCCTTAGGAGCGCTGAAGTGTGTAAGTCCAGTTTATTCAGCCAAAATTGTTCTGAGAGTATGTGGGACCTCATCCACATTAGTATGCTGCTCCTGACCATCCCAACAGTTATCTCCATCTCCAGTCATACCTCGTTCCCACTGGCACCATTCACAAAGGGAACACGCCATCCCTCCTCCAGCTGGCCACTATTACGCTTACAGGAGGATCTCAGCACATCTATGAGGCAGAGCTCAGCTTGATGATTGGACTCGGAGTGTACTATTACAGTCATCATATTGCTTTGTTGTCCAGGAACCTTAATAGGTTTGGGGTTATTTACGCAGGAGAGAACAGCTTTCATATTTTTCTTTCCAGCTGCATATGATATAACCAACATTACTGCCCAAATATGCACTTTCACTTCCTTTAAATCTTTGTCAAAGCATGCATTTTAAAAATATTTCTACTTCTGTGTTCTGATCATTTACTGTCAGGTCTAACAGCCCCTCTTATTTCTGTACATGAGTTCAGAAGAGAAATTTTTTGGACTCTTATTTCACCCTTAGGTGAACAGTTGCTGGTAGAGTTACTTTGTGCCCTATACATACAGATATATACTGACTGAGGTTTTTAGAATCATAATAAAGTACTTGTAATATAGCAGTACAATCCCAGATTTCATCTACAAACTGTGCATCAAAATAGATATGAAATTCATCCCCCCGTCTCATAACATTCCTTTGGAAAATACTAGATCACAAAAAGTATTCCCAGTAGAGCAATCTTCCAATTTTTCTGCTGCTGTAGATGCTGCCTCGGTCATTCTGTTACTTCTGGTTAATAAGTCATAAAGCCTGTCATGATAAATGTATATGTCTTTTCTGCTAAAATAGTTTTAGTTATAGTTCCCAGAATAGAAAAAACTACCATGTGAGAAGTTGCTATAGAAAGTTGAGTAGATCCTCTTTCATCTGAACCATGCTCTTCAGCAGCTTCAGAGGAATAAGAGTCATCACAGTCCTAGGCTAGATCTCTTTTTCTAGGGTTATTGCCTCGGAGTTTTTTTTTTTTTTTCTTTCTGAGTACACTTACTCGAAACTACTTTGTTATTGATCTTCAGTACTACGTTTCCATCCCATCTTCCTTTTGGTCCACTTTCCTGTAGTTTCTGAGGCCTTAGTCACTGGTGGCTAGTGAGAGTCGTTTTCTGGCAACTTCAGCAAATTCTGAAGTGATCTATCTCTATCTGGAAAACCTCAATTCTTCTCTCCTTCCAAAAGCTGATATTTAAAAGAATATTGTATCTTATAGCTATTAAATAGGCTTTTAGGCTTTCATATAATCTGCAGATAAGGAGTTTCCATCCCTGCAAGCCTTTAAGACAAGCATCTTTTAAAAATGACATGGATACTCCTGCTTTGCAGTAGGACAGTGGGCCCAAACACTGTTTTCTGTGTTGTAATAGCTTTGACCAGCTCCCAGCACCAATAACCAGTTTTCTTCCTTCCCACAGATTGCTCCAGCATGAAAGAAACACAGTATTTCAATAGGAGACAGTGAGACCATACAGTCCATGTCAGAATTCATAAAATGTCAAGGCTAGTATTACGCCTTGCCCAATCACCTCTAAGAAACATAGCTCAGACTTAGGGTACCATGTAATGAATACTTACAGGAAATTCTTCATAGCAAACTCACCAGAGTTAAAAAGAATTCCTGAATGCATTTAAGTAATGAGTAGAAGTTAAGAAAATCTTTATTGTTGGTGGTTGTGAGCAGGATCATGTTCAGATGAGATGTCAGCATTTGTGATAAGTTTTCCATACTATTTTACTATGAATAGCAAGCTACTCTCGCATTCCTTAGGTTTTCTTTTTTTTTTTAAACATTCAGAGCTAAACAAGACTAAATGTTCTTTTTGGTTTGAAATATCTCCACTGAGATTACTTATTGTTTTGGTCAGTCATCACTATGAAGGACCTAGAAATACAGGAATATAAAGAAACTCAAGAAAGCTAAAAGTATATAGTGATAGTCCTGAAAACAAACAAACAAGTGTACATGAGAGTATCTCTGACTTAACAAAACATGATTAAAATTGGAAAAAATATAGAAAAAGTGCTTATAATTCTGCCATCATTACTCAGAAAATTAAAGTATCTTATTTGGTAGATTGGTTTACTGAAGAAAGACCTGTGCCTACCTGACATAGCTACCTTGCAAAATTAATAGAACACTTCCAGACATATGGGCAAACTTTCTAACACTGTACATTAATTTTAGCTTGGCAATTGAGGATTTCTCTAACTCCCATTTCATAAATTTAGAAACTGGAAAATTCTAGAAGTTGTATTAATATTAGATTTTAAGGCTCAATACTGTGGATATTCAGGAAATGGAAATAAATCCTGCTATTTTCTCGTTTGTATCAATTATTTCTCTGTACCATATGTATAATGGAACTGAGAAAGCAAAAAGGATATGAATCATAAACTGAAAACCTGCAATTGTTTGCCTGATATTGTATTGGATTATGAGAGGACATGGATTAAACATTAATTCCAGCTAATGAAAGTAAAGAATCTCTTATAGAGATTGTGATTGCATGATTTTGCTCTAAACTCTGACAGTATTCTGGACAAGAAAAGTCTATCGCAAGTGGAATGGAAACTATTCATTCTTGCTCTGGCCTGGCAGATAGCCCATTAGCTTTAAATTAAATATCTGCAATAATATTAAATAAAAGTTAAATGTTGTCATAAAATGTCAACTATCATTTATTTTATGATTGCTACTCAAAATAATGGTTATTGTTATAACTATGCAGAGGGAGGTATTTCTCTCTCTGACTTCTAATTTTCTGTATCAGTAAGAAACTTCTAGTTTATATTAGGAAACAAGTTGTCATTCCAGATCAAGAGCACTGAGCTGGTGTTGGACTCGGCCATCTCCCAGACTTCTGGCAAAATTATTTTAATTAGCCTTCTTCTAGCAGCATTTAAACAAATCCTATGCTGCCAGAGAAGGAAGAAATGACTTCTCAGTCAGATAGTTTACTTAGTTCTTTTTCTGCATTGCCATAAATCTTGGTGTGGAGATTATTAGTGACTTAAGACTTCTTTTTTTTAAACAATGAACTGTGACCACTTTACCCACTGAAAAGCTCACACATCATTCAAGTATAAATGTCCTGTTTCTGCATGGTTTATTTTCACACCATTGTTGGGTGCTAAAATAGTTTTACACCATTTATAAGGCACGGACATTTTAGCTAATCTATCCAGTCTGTTACAGGTATGCCAAAGTAGAAAAATAGTAGTAGTAACCATGTATATATGCAGTGCTGTAGGTACATATATTGGAGCCAGACATGTTTGGCTAATCCTAACACATTATTTGAATGTCGAATTAACCAGTAGTCATGTACTATGAATTCCATGATACATAGATAAGTTCAGAATACACCTTCATTTGAATATGTGAAATGATCAAAAATGCATCTTCCAAGAGAAATTTACTTAGAGACTTGTGGGCCAAAAAAAGTCTATGATTTTTGTCCACATCTAGTGAAAAAGTTTAGAACTCACCTACCTACAGTCTACAAAGACCCTGCATAAGGTTTGGCTTTGGACCTTGCATGCTTTCTTCACAAAAGAATTGTTGTCTGTTTCCTGAGTGTGAACGTGAACTCCTGCGAGTGAGCTCACGATGTGCATGTGTGCGCGTTGCCCCAGCATTTCTAGCCGAGGCAGCCCAGCGCTCCATGCGGTTAAGTAAACACAGCATGGCTGCTGGGGCATGCAGCCAAGGCTGAGGCCGGGAGGAGGGGATGAGGCTGGGAGGAAATAAGAGCAAATTCCTCTGAAATGATCTGACAGGAAATGACAGAGTGTCAGCCTTATACAACCACACTGCGCGTGAGAGAGAGAGGGCGGGAGAAGTTCTTCCTAAACACAGAGTGGTGCCAGATCTCAGTAGGTGAGGATGATGAAATAATAAAGCATTTCCCGTGTGTGTTTTTCATTAGTCCTGTTTTGTTTTTCTTCCAAGTGCTGTGGAAACAGAACAGAAGCCCATGTTTCAGCCAGGACTGCAATGGCCTCCTCCCATGGGAATAACAGCTGCATAAATAGGAGGGAAGTCCTCAGTGGAATTGCTTCCAACACCTTTCTAATGGAAATAATGATTTGCAAAGCCCAGTTTATACCTTTGCCACGTAATTAGTAGCCAAGATTAAAAACATTGTTCCAACTCCCAGCATCCTTGAAATCTGGCAAGACCTTAAATATTCCACTGTGTTCCAAAAAGGTAGCCCATAAGTGATCATTGTAAGGACAGTCTTGGCCAGTTGAGTCAAGCCCTTGAATCAATCAACACTTATTATATGGAAATTAACCAGTTTGATGTCAATTAGTGGAAATTTGTTAGCAGACATAACCTATGAGACATTTTATTTTGAATTCCTAGCTCTCCTCATTGAAGCTAGCTAAGATGGGGCCGAGGACCGAGCCACACATTTCTCAAGACCTGGAGCAGAATCAATTAAAAAGGGGGATGGAGGGAAGCTGTATCATGTGCTGGTTTTGGCTGGGGTAGAGTTAATTTTCTTCATGGGTAGAGTTAATTTTCTTCATAGTAGCTAGTACGGGGCTATGTTTTGGATTTGTGCTGGAAACAGTGTTGATAATACAGGGACGTTTTAGTTACTGCTGAGCAGTGCTTACACAGAGTCAAGGCCTTTTCTGCCTCTCACCCCACCCCACCAGCGAATAGGCTGGGGGTGCACAAGAAGCTGGGAGGGGACACAGCCGGGACAGCTGACCCCAACTGACCAAAGGGATATCCCACACCATATGACGTCATGCTCAGCATATAAAGCTGGGGGAAGAAGAAGGAAGGGGGGATGTTTGGTGTGATGACGTTTGTCTTCCCAAGTCACTGTTACGCGTGAGGGAGCCCTGCTTTCCTGGAGATGGCTGAACACCTGCCTGCCGATGGGAAAAGTAGAGTGAGGTGGTCTTTCCGTTTCTTTTCAGGTGCACATATGATAGAACTTAAAATAATTACTACAAGAGAAGACCTTCCTTTAGAAACATTTGGTCATGTTAATGATTAGCCTGTTTTTCAAATGGGTAATAAAAATACTGTAGGAAAAAAAAATAACCAAACAAAAATAGGTTGTTGCTTAGACCACTCTAAATTTTCTTCAATGTTAGAGAAATTTTTGTCATGTCAGCTGAAATCAGTGGGGCTGAAAGCCAATTTCCCTTGTGTTCAGCTATAGTATCACTAATCTGGCCAGCTTGACATACACATCTTGTCCTCATCTGACTCATATTTTCTGTTGATATACATACTTGGTTTTTATCTGGTTGGCAAAGAAATACATTGCCTTTTGGATAACAAATAATCAATAATATGACTGGTGAATTCCTTTCTGGGAGAAATCAGCTTGTGGGAGGAGAGTAGGGGAGGGGGTTGTTATTATCTTTTGCTTCTCTTAATTTTATATATTCCAGAACTTCTGCTATGCAAAGGGAATATAACACGTTGAAAAAATCTGTAAAACTTGTGTTCATGGGATTTTTTCTACGGTCTTAGATTTATGTCTGATTGGCTGTGCATTTATGGTCAAATTCATATCATTTAAAGCAGCAATATGTTGAAATATGAGATAATGTGCAATGGGTCTTAAGGTTAGAACTATATTAAAAACATAACTTACAGTTACTGGCAGAAATCTGCCCAGGAAAAATTCTTGAGCTAAGAAATTAAGACCTTTTACTTCAGACAATCTAACCTCATCTTTTTTTGTATTTGTATAAATGAAGATCTCTAATGACTTTAAAAATATGGCATAAATAATTCTCAGCCTGGACATACAAATGCTAGTAGTGAATATGTACATATTATACACATATCAGAGCAGTTGTCATCTAGCACCTGCTAAATTTAGAATAAAATGTTGCTGTTCTATACTTTAGTTTGATATTAATAGACTGTGGCACCTTAGACAAATCACTTCATTATTTGTGCTTTGTTTCCACAGCAAACCATTGCCTATGGTGACTAATTAGAGAGGATTTCTGGGGCCAGGGATGGCCAATTACTTCCTTTGCACAGCACCTAGCAAACCCGAAGCTATAAGCAAAAGTTAACTAAGACTGGATATACTTTTGAAAAACATCTCAGTACTAAGCAGATGTACATTTTGGCGATGCTTAGGCATGTATACATTAGGTATATGTTTTATTTCGATCATTCTCAAAAGTCTATGACAAAGTTATTTTTGCTTTTTCAGTTTTATTCTGCAGCAGGCTTTACAGAGAAGTAAATAGCCAAATCTCTTTTAGAGTTTTTTGAATGCTGCTAGACAATGGGAAAGTAGGTGTGTACTGTACATTTCCATAACTAAATGCTTTCTGGTTATTTGAAAAATTCTAAGGTAAGGACTTGACACCTGGAAACTGAAAGAGATATCTAAGAAACAGGAACAGTAAAAAAAGGCTCAAGTTGTATAGAAACATATGGGAAAAAAATCAATATAGGCTTATATAAGGTTAGTCCTCCAACCATCAATTTTCAACTGGATAACTTCTGCATATTGGAGGAATTCCAGGATGTTTGTGTTATCATGTGGAAATTTCTAACAGGAATCTTTCAGTTGTGGAAAACCTATGAAATATCCACAAAGGTCAACGTGAATCCACTATACCAAATAAAATTGGTATAGTAGATTAACCTTTCTTGTTGTATTCCTGTGCTGGTTTCAGCTCGTATAGAGCTAATTTTCTTTATAGTAGCTATATTTTGCATTTGTGATGAAAACAGTGTTGATAACACAGGGATGTTTTAGTTACTGCTGAGCAGTGCTTACACAGAGTCAAGGCCTTTTCTGCCTCTCACCCCACCCCACCAGCGAGCAGGCTGGGGGTGCACAAGAAGTTGGGAGGGGACACAGCCAGGACAGCTGACCCAAACTGGCCAAAGGGATATCCCACACCATATGACGTCATGCTCAGCATATAAAGCTGGGGGAAGAAGGAGGAAGGGGGGGACGTTTGGAGTGATGACGTTTGTCTTCCCAAGTCACCGTTACGCGTGATGGAGCCCTGCTTTCCTGGAGATGGCTGAACACCTGCCTGCCAATGGGAAGTAGTGCGTGAATTCCTTGTTTTGCTTTGCTTGTGTGTGTGGCTTTTGCTTTACCTATTAAACTGTCTTTATCTCAACCCATGAGTTTTCTCACTTTTACTCTTCTGATTCTCTTCCCCATCCCACTGGCAGGGAGTGAGTGAGTGACTATGTGGGGCTTAGTTGCCGGCTGGGGTTAAACCACAACAATCAAAATATGCAAAACTTTTCCTGTTTATTAGGCACAAGAAGCACAAGGAACTGGATATTGGATTTTTCCCTATAAAGAGTCAATTTCTAGTCACAGATTTGGGTGCAAAACAGTCTATTCTGTATGTGTCGATACTGAGTACAGAAGAAAAAATGTTGCTAGACTAATGGTGATACCTACCCTCACTTCATGCTACTTTTAAACTAAAACTCTTTCCACCATGTTCTTAAAATTGTATTCTCATATTAAGAAAGTAGACGTTTCTAAATTACAATTTCTGACTTGATCATTAATTTTCCTCTTAACTTCAAAAAATCAAAATTTTGGCTAGCTGCTCAAACCAGAAGGGGTGACAAAAGATTTCCTTAAGACTTAAGAACATTACCTGTCTGGCCCATGCGGCGGATTTGACTTTACTGTGAATTCCACCTTTTGTTTAAAATTAATTCAGTACCCCCATATAACATTTTATCTGTATACAGCAGCATCCAGTGTGACAGCCTGCTGCTATACCATTCAAATTAAACATTAGAACTGCAGGTTCAATCCCAGAGCTTTACAGCAATCCTAGATCAGTCACAACTAAGAAGTGAATAGAGGATCAGAATCTCGCTATAATATGAAAAACTCCTGTCAGTTTTGAAGCCAGGGTTTCCACACAGCTTGTGGAAACTCCTCTGTAACTTCTATTAAGTGACCATGACATATACAGCATGTTACCCTCCCATAAAAATGGGTGTTCCTAAAAAAATGAGCCTAATGTTGCCTTCTAGAGTGCACATTCACCAATTTGTTATTTGCAATAACATTGGCCAACGTTATTGCAATATTCAGAGTTCAAACTTTTACCTAATCTGCAGTGTCTCTTAAAACTAAGTGCTCTAAAAATTCTTCCAAGCATTTTAAGTTGCTAGGAATAATTTTTCTGCTTGTTTAATTTATAAACAGTTATTAAATGAGCCATTCAATGTAGTGCAGTACAATACTTCCAGAAGTTGACAATGGAGACACCACTGTCAAACTATAATGTCTTTCCTTTGATACTGATAGGGGTTCTGTAACCTACATGATCAATGCAATTTATCACCAGATTCAGGCAGTGACAGCACTTACTTGAGAACAGCCTGATAAAGTTGCAATTATTTCTTGATACTGTTGGCCATCCAAGCTTCTATAATTTCACTAGTAAGAACTGCTTCTAAGGCCAGCAGCCTCTTTCGGAAGGGTCGTGTTTATGCATGATCACATAGCTACATTCAGTACCCCGTAATATAATTGGAAAAAAGATGCTAACATAAAATAGAGTCTTTCTCTGCCCTTGTTTAAGTAAATTTAAATCTTAGCAATAAGCATTGTTCATTCTACACATTTAGTAAATTAGCCATGTTATTTTAAAATATGGGCAAACCTTGTTTTTCTGAAAATTAAAGATAGCAGAGTCATAAATGCTAAAAGATTAGAAATGTGTAAAATTTATTACAGGGTGCCTAGAGATTGTTCATTTAGTAATGGGTCTGTACATGGCTGCTGAAACAGATTCGTAAATGGTAGTGGGGTAAAATCAATTTATGAAAGGACATATTTCAATTATGATCAGTATGTTTTGCATAAAAATTTTAAGTATATGGCAAAAAAGTATGGATCACACTCTGAGGTACTTTTCATCTCTGTAGACGGTGTCAGAGACTACAGTTAAACTCCCATTTGGAGATTAAGTATCTGGATAAATCCTTGACTCTGTTGAACTTTATGGGAATTTTGCTATCCACCTTAGTGGATGCAAGACTTGAATTCTGGAATTTTATTTCTGCAGTAATAGAAAATGTACATTCAACCTCAGAAGTCTAAGGGCATGTTCTTCAGCCAACAGGCGGGTATATTTACTGTGGAACTACCAGGGTAGTTATTAGAACCATACTTTCCTTAGTTTCCAGAAGCTGTTAACTTGGGCTTGCAGTTCTAAGATAAAGCCCCCATTGCAGGACTCAAATACTTTGTGTTGCTATAATACCTTCTAGTTCACATGGTAAAATGGATAGTTTTGGAAATACCAACAAAATGTTCCAAAAATAAGGATTAATTTTTTAAAACAAGTCTTTAACAAAGCACTTAATTTCTGCTAAAGCAATTAACATCATCAGGTTATTGATATCAAAGACTCCCGTTGGCTTTAAAACAGTCGTGTTTAGGCATGATCACATAGCTACATTCAATACCCTGTAATATCATTGGAAAAAAGATGCTAACATAAAATAGAGTCTTTCTCTGCCCTTGTTTATGTGAATTTAAATCTTAACTGTAAGCGTTGTCCAAAAAAATTTTTATTTATATTTGTAGAAAGCAGCTTATTAATTCCTGAGATTATGAAAATGGCCTACCTGTAAATAGGGGACCAAATTCTAACAGTATATTTTGAGTTCCTTGGGGGTGTAAGGCAGCTCTTAGGAGAGTCTTCCCGGGCATACAAATTCATGTACAAGCTGCAAAGCTGAGGGGTAGAACTATTATACTATCAAGCTTTTCTGTTCCAGTTTTCAAAGTAGTCAAGTACATTAAGAGACCTTAAGAACCTTCAAGACCTCAAAGTACAGAACTCAGGATTCAAGAGACATTGCTAACTGTCAGAAACAGACCCTTTTCTTTCTTCTGTCATGATATCAGGAGGTACTGCAAATAATTCTCAAAAGCTGTTCATATAATGAAAGAACAGAGCTTGCTGTGTCCTTTAGTGCTCTCGCTAACTACTCCTTGAAGACATACTACTTATTTTTTGAGACAGTATATGATTTTCTCTGACACTTAAAAATAGTTTTTCTATTTATATAAACTAAGATAACTGGAAGCTGTGGAACTCAGTGTATCTAATGGTTTTATACTGTACAATTTGCATGTTTCTATAATTTACAGCTCAAAATAATATGTGAAGTCTAGACACAAAGGCAAACTTAAAGCCTATTCTGCAGTTCTTCATGTGTAAAAGCTTGAGAGCAATGAAGAGAAGTACAGAGCAAAACTATTACTGAGCACCTACTTGCCACACAGTGACAATGACATCTCTGCACCAGCTGAATGAGAAGTTGCAACACTAAAAACTTGAATCACTTTGGGTTAGATTATTTCAAATTAGAACATCATTGGACACATTCCATTTAACTAACATATTAACTTGGAAATCTTAGAGAAGCTGTCTCTTTTCACTTGATCTTCAACTCTGATTCAGCATTTCACTGTTGACTGAAACTTGGTTTAGGTGAACTTAGTGAGTAATGCTTAGTAAATAAAAGCAAACACTTCTGGTAGTGCTGCTGTAAGCTAGACTAGCTATATTACTTGTTCCAGTCTCTGCAAGAGGTTCCCCTCTTAGAGCACCAGCAGGAAGCCTGACATTTCATAATGGTCTGCAGCTTTAAGGAGAAAACCACTTGCAATATCAATTGAACTGTGCGGGTGTTGCTGGCGCTAGGCAGAGGTAACAGGCCTCTACATTCAGTCATATCTGTGTACATTGTATTATATATACTTTCTATTAATGGGGATAAGAAAGGAAATCTCTAACATTTCATATTTTAATTGTATGGAATGTTTTCCTGAGGATGTAAACAGCATGTCATTGATGGTACACACAGAAGATCTTAACCTTCTCCTGGTGTAATTTGAGTGGCACTTCATTACATTTTTTCAAATGAAGTGCCACTTCATTACAACTTTTTCACAGGGCAGGTGTTTTAGGGTATATCTATATTGCGTTATAAGAACACATACAGCTTCTTATGGAAGATGGCTGTTTATGGATAAACAGCATCTCTTAAAGATGTGAGTCTTTATACAAGGAAAGGACAGATACTCTGAAGAGAGAAAAATGTCATGTTTTGGGCCCTTAGGATGCAGGCTAGCAGCCCTGAGATATCCTTTGGCTTGTTCCCATCCTCATCTCACTGCTGAATTTTTGTCATGTCAGAGTACAGAAGACCAGACCAGACCAGGCCACCAGAAGTTGTGTGTGTCAGTATAAACAAACAAAAACTACAAAAAAATTCCCAATCACATATGCAAGACTCTCTGATAATCAGAAAATGTATAAAGATTTTTTTCATACTCATTTAGATATCTGCTTTGACAACTGTTTTTATTTGACCCTATACTCGCTGCCTCGGATGGCAAATACCAACATATAAATTTGGTCTGAAAAATTCAATAGATTATATATCTCAAAGCATCTTCTTCTCTCAGTTTAATGATTCTTATAATTTTGCTCCACAACTATTCTGAAAGAACATTTATAAGGTTACTAAGCCAAGCACACCAAAATTAAGAAACGCTAGAGTAATGGAAGTCTGTACAAAACTAATTCAAACTGCTTGCAGGTATGCACCTAACCAAAGCCTTTAGTTACATGACTGTATGCTATTTTTGTCACAAGTTCCACAACATTTTTCTCAAGTTCCAGGATGCGGTAATACTTGATGTACAGGATGAGCAGTGGCCACTAAATAAGCAGCTCTTGAATCATCAGTTTTTCCCTTATTGCCAGTGTATGGTCCCATGAATTATTTTCCTATGCACTATTCTGTACTGAAGACAGAAGCCTGCATTTTATCAGGTGAATGCCTGTGATCCTTATAAGTATAGCACTTCCTTTCTGTGAAGCACCTATCCTCCTACTATCTCTTTGAGGTAAATAGGCACTACTACTTCTATTTCACAGCTGTTGACTTAAGGTAGATTGATATTAAAAATGGAAGTTTCCAATAAATTTGGCTGCCCATTTTAGATGGTTAATTTTGGCAAGAGAGAGGAGGAGTGATTAGTAATATGTAGGACTTCATACATTCAAAATTCAGATGCCAGTGACTTTTGCTGTAAGCAATCTTTAGTGCTGAAAGTCACAGCACATAAGAGTTATTGACCACATGCAAATTTGCTGTAGAGCAAGATACATGGCATCACTAAGACGTTGTGTGGCAGAGATGAACCGAGGAAGATCCATGGAGAGTTTTCCTTTGGTTGACCTTAATTTTAATTCCTAATTTTTGATCAGTGATTTCAGAGATAGTCTAGTTCTGCCATAGCCCTTGTCTGGAGCCCTGGTCTTGGGAGAATTTTATCAGGTGAAGTATCAGCTGTGGCTCACTTGCTCCAAACATCTGAGCTGAAGGAGGATTGACTAGATTGAAGATTTACTATTCATCTGAGCTAACTGGACATCAAATAAATAAATTTCCACAAGGCCAATCCTTGAATAGTAGCAACAGCCCATTGCGAGTTCCCCTGCCCCCAGGACACGCCAATTGCTATAATAACAGTTTTCATTCATAGCTCAATGCACCAGATTTTCAAAAGGTGAGTCAGTGTCACTCTCACGTTTTCAGATCCCCAGAGCATTTGGGAGATGGTTTGTAATTCATGCAGCAAATTATTAACTAGACAGCAGGTGAGGGCCATGGACCTCACTACAGGGGTCTGGAATTCAGCTCAGTTAGTTGGAAGAAACAGATAAAAATAGCACTGTACCATTGGTGTCTTGATGCATGATATCATTGAATTGAGCGCTCTATTAGATTAAAAGGCATCCAGATGTCCACTCCCTTAAAAGCCATTACAGTAGTCAAGAATTTGCATATTGCTATCATTAATCTGAGCACACTGTGTTGCATGGCGGTGGTTATAGCTCTACGTCCCTTGAGGTGTTCTCCTCCGCTTTGGGAACACACTGCTGCCCGAGTACTATGGGCTGTGACTCCAACCTGTCACAGTCTGTGGGGAGGAAGATGCAGAAGAAATACAACTCCTTTAAGGTGAAGTGTCACTGCAGGACAAGCCACGCTGAGTTTTCTTGTCTTTATAAACAAGGCGTTGGGAGGATATACAGGTTCTCAGTGTTGGCAGCTTTGCACTCACAATAGAATATTATTATCCTTCTGCACCAAAGTACAAATAAGCTCTGGCCAAACAAAAGATTTACTGCTTCTTCAATTTGTTTTTAAATACAGCTTGACAAATTTCACCAAAGCCCACATACTAACAGAATATCTTATGGAAAAATCCTTTAAAAGCCTTCATTTTATTAAGTCTGTGTGTTATATTAGTCAGAAACAGCAAAACAGATGAGCTATGTTTGAGCACTAGATATTGCAGTCTTTTTTACCACTTAGCTAAAATGGTATTAGCTATTATACCAGCTAGTATTCATTATTATAAAGTAAAACTCAGTCATCTCCTGCATTTTAGTTTATAGTCACCATTCTTAGATAGGTATTACCATTCTTATCTGCACCAGAAGCTCAAATATATTTTACGTTTAAAGCACCACAAGCTAAACAATAGTAATAGTGCATTGAGCAGGGAACAAAATATCCCCACTTACCCCCTGATGTTGTAAATGCTTAGACCTAGATGGAGCTGGTGAGGGTGTGAAACAACTACCTATCATGCTAATCTACATGCTGAGATAAAGGCTCAATAAAATGCCTGTTATGATGTCTGGATATTACAAAGAAGTACAATCCTTTTTTTTTTTCCCCTGAAAATATAGCAGCAGATTTTTGACATGGAAAGAAGGAACAGCTTCATAGCTACATATTCCAAGCAAATATTTAGTGTAAAAATATGAAGAACTGGTGAACACAAAATGAAGTAGACAAGTGATGAGAAGACAATGTAAGAAAGAAAACAGGTAGAAACTGTCACAGCAGGTTGTTCTTAACTTCAGTGGATGGGAGAGAGGGAAGACATCTGTAAGGCTCTAGGCATGGTTTGTTGTGTCTCTGAAATAGACCCTGAAAAGCAAAGAGCTGAAACCTTTTCTGCCTTGTAAACTGTTCTTATAGTCAGACAGCATCAGAATGCTGCCTCAGCTTAGAGCTGTCTTTTATTCCGTCAGCAACACAGTGAAGGTATGAATAAGATGCAGAACAGCCCATAAGCACACTGCCATATTTGGAGATTACTCCAAGCTGGAGAAGCTTCCAAGCTGCTAGTCTACACCTGAAGTGTTTTTCAGGTAGTGCAAAGCATGCTGAGCAATGACCAAGTTTTAACCCAAACACAAGCCTTGTGAAGTGCAGCATTCCTCTTCCCTGCTTAAATTCCTCAGGATACACAAATGCCAAACTCCTCCAAAGGCTACTCTACATCCCTGTAAGTTGTCCTTTGGTGCTTTCTAAATTAGGCAGCAAAACCACATGCTAATTTGCACATAAAGGATCTGTGGCAAAAATCATATTTCTTCCATGTAATTGGTTTTCTTTTAATCCTGACCTTAATGTATATCATTCTTGATGAACTGCTTCAAATAGGCTTTGAACTAGGATTTTTTTAAAACATTAAATAATGAAAAAATGCCATCTTATTTTACTGCTTACATCAAGATTCAGAGAGATGAAGAACAGTGACAGCATGGCTGTTCACCCATAACCCTGGGACAGCAGGTAAACTGACAGTGTGTAATTACTAAGAGGTGATATTAAGTTAAAACATATAGCTAAAGTAGTGCTACTGCATATGCATCCCTTGGTTTTCAAGGCAGTGTTTAAAATAAAAAACCTTCACTGAGACAGAAAAACTGCTATAGTTATATCATAGCACACTGAGTTGCAAACCTTTTAATGAAAGACATAATTCTTCTGCTGTCTGCATCATACTATATTCTCATGCAAAACACTTTAATGCATCGTGTAAATTATCTAAGACTTTCTTAGTATGTATTACATTTCTTAATCATAGATATTGGGTGTAAAAAAAAGAGAATTATGTGACATGCTGCAAAACAAATTGCTTGGTGTTAGCATATACTAGCTGGGTCTATATCTGAAAAATGCATGCACAGAAGGACTGGATTTTTTTTTTTTTTTAATGTGCAGAACTTGCCTCTAAGTGCATATGTTATCAATGAAGCAAAAATGACTAATCTGAAATGATGGCCATCTGATTTTCAGCCAATATCATCAGTTTAAAAGCAGGGGATCTAGATCAGAGTCTGGATGATCTATTTATTCTGAATTTCAGAATAAGCTTCATGTCTGGAAGGGGATGTATATAAATAAACCAAGTGTTTTCACCCACTTTTTCCATTCAATTACATTCAGTTTAGCTATAAAGGAGTTTTAAATGCAAATCTCATTTTCAACAATAAAATGCTTTTGTTGCCAAGTTAGCAGACAGGTTTGTCTTGCTGATGTCTCACCAGCTGAATATTACTGGAGTGCAAATGGTGGGCAATATCATCACCACCTTGTAAGCTGTGAGTTGCTCATAAATGTCCCTTTTGAGAACAGGATCTGTTGAGACATGCTATCTAATTTTCTGTCAAGTTTGATTGAAGGTAATGCTTATTTACATTATATTAATGTTGAATAATTGGGAGTACTAAGCAGAGGGTGGAACTTAGCGTATTCTGTATTATTTATTTCATAAAATTTCATTCAAATAGATGAGACATCTGCTTTGAATGCAACCTGAAAACCATGTGTCAAACACTATAAAATAAACCAGAATTTGTTAAGGTTAAACTCTTGTGGCCCTTGCAAAAATATAAATGCATATTCCAGTTGCAAGTACAGAGGAATAGGACCCCTCTAGACTGGTAGGCATTTAACATGGACTTCTGGGAATAAGACATACAGACATACACACGAAGAAAGCCATGATCTGGCATGTAAAAATGGATTGATTGCAATCATCACATTTAATCATTACAGATATGCTGTTTTATGTATAAGCTCTCAGCTCTCTAAAGACCAAGTTTAATGATGGTTTTATATGTGTTCTTTGTTGCTAATATACAAATAGTGGTGCAGATTCTAAGAGATGTTCACTACCTGGAGGTAGTGTTCTTCAAAACTTAGTGGCTTTTGAATTATGTTCATAATCCAGGGCAGGGGTGGAGGGGACACACACACATGACAATGACAATTATACCAAACTATGCCTCCCGTTGTGTTCTATGTCCAATTTCTTTTAGTAGACCAAACTATAATAATATTGTGAACTATATTACTAAATGCAAAGTATTACCAATTATGAGCAAGCATGGAAATATATGCAATGAATTGTTAAGCAAAACATACATACAGAAATGCACATTTATATAACAAACAAACCCCCCAATTTTAATTAACATAGACCTTAAAATAATTGATGCCCTTAGTGAAATGCAATTAGAAGTAATGTTGTAAAATAGACAACATGAAAAGACAGTAACACTTTTTTAACAGAACACAAAAGGACCTAACAGGAATTGCTTGTATATCTTGGCTTTTTATTCATACTGTGGATGAATCACTGGCTGATGTTTGTGGTGGTTATTCATGACATGTCTGGTGGTGTTATGACCTTCCCTCTTTTATTGGTTTATTTGATGTTTGTGGTATTTTATATAATTGATTTATGCCTGGTGATATGTTTGGGAGCTTTCTAGTAATATACAATAGTGATGGTATGTCTGTAAGTGATGTTACATACTGCTGTTTGTGAGCTTTCTTGGCCAGGTCATCGCTGTAAATAAAACTTCTTCTCAATAGATTTTTATGTGGTTAAAGATTTTGACTACTTGAGTGACTGACTGATTGACTGGAAAACACTTGCTAGCAGGACATCAGGGTATCATAGGAAAATGTGTCATTTGTATTTCTGATTCAAAAACCCCACTGTTTTCAATCTTTTAAAGTGAAATAGGTATCATAGCAGTAAAAGGTCACCTACCTTTCTTCTTAGTTGTCCTGATGTGTGTAGGTGCCCACAGCATTTCATAGCCTTCTTCCTCTGGCTTACGGTAATGCTGCAGCATTTGGCTTGTTCTTAAGTAATTATCCTCCACATGCTTCCTCCGGTACTTTAATGAGTCCTTTACTGAAAACTCTACCAGAAAGTATATTGGAATCATCTTTTCCTCTCTCCCTCTCTCTTTTTCTTTCTTTCTTTCTTTCTTTCTCTTTCTTTCTTTCTTTCTCTCTCTTTCTCTTTCTTTCTCTCTCTTTCTCTCTTTCTCTCTTTCTTTCTTTCTCTCTCTTTCTCTTTCTTTCTCTCTCTTTCTCTTTCTTTCTCTCTCTTTCTCTTTCTTTCTCTCTCTTTCTCTTTCTTTCTTTCTCTTTCTTTCTTTCTTTCTCTCTCTTTCTCTTTCTTTCTCTCTCTTTCTCTTTCTTTCTCTCTCTTTCTCTTTCTTTCTCTCTTTCTTTCTTTCTCTCTTTCTTTCTTTCTCTCTTTCTTTCTTTCTCTCTCTTTCTCTTTCTTTCTCTCTCTTTCTCTCTTTCTCTCTTTCTTTCTTTCTCTCTTTCTTTCTTTCTCTCTCTTTCTCTTTCTTTCTCTCTCTTTCTCTCTTTCTCTCTTTCTTTCTTTCTCTCTCTTTCTCTCTTTCTCTCTTTCTTTTCCTACCTTCTTTGTCTTAAGAAACCTGATGAGATCAAAGCACAAAATCTTAAACATAATGCCATTCAACAGTAACTGCTTTTCTCCATTTCCAGACATCTTGGGTCATTTTAAACACCATGGCTGAAATGATGAAACTGTCAACAAAAGAGACTGTTGTACACCCCACTAATTTCTCCCAGTTCCATCCCCCACCCCTCCTTGTTCTGTAACCTCATTCAGTTCACAAACTGAATAAAAATGATCCAGTTTTTCTTGCCAAGTTAGTTTTCTGCTAGTTCAGTGTTTTGAATAGGCTCACAACGTAGTCAGAAACCGGCAGAGAGAGCACCAGAAGGGGACTATGGCTTCCCCTATGGCTCCCTGTAGCAACAATGACCTAGAAAAGCTCAGGCATAACTTTGGGTGCACTGACTGGTCACAGAAATGAATGTGTAAAATATGGGAGGAGAAAAGAAACTCAAAACTCAGAGACTTTTCAAAACTTGATTTCAACATATATACACAGGACACTGATGGAGGTAGAGGACACAGAGGAAAGACAAGCACAAGTTCTTATCCAATTTCTGTCTAGTCCTAGCTTCCAAGATAGCATTTTTTAACTTTTTATATTGCAACCGTTTGATAGGGATTTGGGGAACTAGTATTGCCTCTGCTTTCTCTGCCAGAAATGGGAAGCGGCTTGAGCTTAGGATTTCATGGATCCTAACAGATTTGATTAGAACTTACTTTGGTTCTGAAACAGCAAAGCAACAAAAGAGTGAAGACCAGTGGGTTAGTTGGTTTCTTGACACGTTTAAGGTGTAGAATAACAAATTAACTGAATTCATAAGCTTTCTTAGTGTCTGTGTGTCCTGGTTTTGGCAAGGATAGAGTTAATTTCCTTCCTAGTAGCTGGTACAGGGCTGTGTTTTGGATTTAGAACAAGAATAATGTTGATAACACACTGATGTTTTAGTTGTTGCTAAGTAGTCCTTACACTAGCCAAGGACTTTTCAGCTTCTCGTGCTCTGCCAGCAAGAAGCTGGGAGGGGGCACAGCCAGGACAGCCGACCCAAACTGGCCAAAGGGATATTCCATACCATGTGACATCATGCTCAGTATATAAACTGGGGGGAGTTGGCCGCGTGGCAGTGACTGCTGCTCAGACACTGGCTGGGCATCGGTCAGCGGGTGGTGAGCAATTGCATTGTGCATCACTTATTTTAGATGCACAATAGAATATTAATATTCTATTATTATTATCATTATTATTATTATTATTATTTTCCCTTCCTTCTCTGTCCTATTAAACTGTCCTTATCTCAACCCATGAATTTTACTTTTTTTCCCCGATTCTCTCCCCCATTCCACTGCCCGGGGGGGAGTCAGCAAACAGCTGTGTGGCGTTTAGCTGCCTGCTGGGTTAAACCACCACACTGTGTTAATTTAGAAGATTACAGCCAGTTGGGATTGTAACAGAAGAAAACCTACAAGGAAATAATCTTTAGAAACTTTACCTTTCACATGATCTATCTGAAATTTAACAGGGAAAATGAAATATCTGCACAAACTTTATCATGACTATAAGCTAACATTCATTTTTTTCTTCCTTCAAGCTCTGATATAAAGTTTTAAGCAAAGATAAATCAATTAATTTCCCATCCAACTTTGGAAAACCTCTAACTACGCATGCAGGTGCTGGCCATTTCCATTCCTGGCATACACGAGCTTCCCTCCTCCTTCACACAAATGCAAGATTCTAGCCAGAGCCTGCATTTTTGCTGAAAAATTTGGTGTGCAAAATGATGCCAGATCTATCTTTAGACACTTTTCCATACTTACCTCTGAAGGTGTGTTTTCTTTGCTTACAGTATATGTATGACCATTTCTGACGCTGTGAAGCAGAAGTATCACAGGAGATTGTCCCTGCAAAGGCAGGAGATGGGCTAAGCTCACTATCCTTTGCTTTTGTTTATTTTCCTTTCCCCTTCATGAATATTATGTTTGCATTTGCCTCTTTAAGAAAGTGTCCCTGAAAGCAGCATTCCGGAACTTAAGGGATGTTATGGTAGTGGGAAGGTAAGCTGGCAAGAAGGACTGAACAATACAAGCATGCCTTAACATTTGACAACCTGAGTTAGCAATACTGGCATACAGCATCCTTAAGAATAATGCCCTGCAAGCAGTATTTCTCTGTGTTATACAGCCTTAAAGGTAGTCACAGCACTGGACAATTCTAACTAGTAAATACGCCAACACAAGCTCCAGAAGGACCACTTTCTGAAATAACTCATGTAATGTATACCTCTGGCATGCTTGTAAGCAGAAAGCAAAATAAAAAACTCAAAAATGCCCCATCTTTGATCTGAAGAATATATATTTTAAGAGTAGACAAGTGAACATAGAGTTACCAAGCCAGATTGGATCAATTATCCTTCAAGCTCAGAATTCTGCCTTCACCAGTGGCCTATGTTAGGTGCTTCAAAGAAAACAGCTGGCTAATTACGCGATGTCCTACATGGCAAAAAGGGATGAGAGGACTGTTTCTTATTCCTGTGATCAGCTAACACCCTGGAGTATGAATTTGAAGGACCCTCCTAGTACATAAAATTACAAATTATATTATTGGTCATAGAATTAAGAAGTCCCTTTAAAAATCCCATTACAGTATTTAACTCTTTGACCTCTGTACGTTAACTACTATTCATGCTGTGAAAAGATCTATTTCATGTTTATTTTTAAAATAATACAGTAAATTTCTTAAAGCCATTAAGGCTAACGATGGAAATACATTCTACGTGACACCTATAAATGATACTCTTAAGTTCCTGATGTCTTGAAGTCTTGAAAAATATTTGGCGTTATTAAAAAAACTTTAAACAAGAGAAGTTAAATAAACAAGCTACTTGCATAACTAAGCACTACAGCAAAGCTGAAGTTAATTTGTTGGGGCAAATCACGAGTTGATAGGTTTTGATCTAACTCATGTTCACTTACCTTTAAAGTATGCTTACTCCCACATAAGTCAAATTTCTTTTCCTTTTTGCCCTTCCTTTATTTTTAGTGCATGTATTTTAGGCATTGAAAGCAGGCAGCTGAGAGAGCTCTCTAGGGCTGGAAAGAGCACAGAGAACACCTTGTACAGCTCTGCTTAGCTCTGCTAAGCTGCTGTGCCTACATGCCATCCTACCCTGCAGTACCTGGGTACGCTTATTACCAAGTCTATCTAGTTCAAACAGTAACAGTTATGCAAACATCAGCGATGATTTTGGAATACAAACAAATGCCCATTGAATACTGCACTGAGACAGTCAAACTACCACTGTCACCAGGGTTTTTTTGCTAAAGCTTTAACCCTTTGAATCACAAAGCTTTCCTAAAAACCATTTAATAAGCTTCTTTTACCAAATGAGAGAACATGAGGAGAGAAGGAATAACACATCTTTAATTAGAAAAATTCAAATCAGCTCTTAATTTAATTCACCATACCAGCAGCCATGATTAGATCTGCATCATGATATATCTCCAATACTATCAATTTTCATAAATGCAAACTTTCCTGAATATGGTTCTGATGTATCCTGACATTTTAAAATATGTCCTATTGTCCTTTTCTGTGCAGCAGACCAAGCACAGAGTGTTCAGTCCTATATCACTGTCACAGTGGTATTAGACCAGATGGCTGCTTCCTCGCAGAATCAAGAATTGGAGATAATTTATGCTGTTCACTGTTATTAGAATGTAAAAATATAAAGAGTTTGCAGCACGCATACATGAAAAGCTGCTCAGATCCATCAGTGACACCCTGGTGAAAAGGCATTCACACTGTTACTGCACCCTTAAAGGTAAAGTCTTATTTGGTGAAGCTATGGACTTCTGCAAAGCCTATTGACTACTCTGCATAGGATACAGCGCAGGGGACTATCTGACCTAGGCTACAGTGCTGCTTTGGTGGGGAAAGAATATTCTGAGTTGGGAAAAAAGTCCAAGAGCTCCTTCTTTCTTCTTTATTGTAAAATAATTCTACCGCATGATCATTCCCATTAATATGTGACAGTTATTTTTGTGTCATGAAGAATGAAGTTAAAAATGGAAGCTTTCTTCATTGTCTGTTAATCAGTACAGGAGAATACTTCTCAGTAAGACCTCATACCAAAGGGCATGAGAGTTACAGAAATTTGCTCCTGTGCCAGTGAGGGCAGCGAGTTTCGCTTATCAGGGCATCATTGCTATCTGTGAATGTACTTGCTCTACCTGTATGTATATATGCACCACGGTGTGTGTCAAAAGACTGAAGAGAAAGGATGTCAGCCTACCCATTTACTAAGTCTGAGCTCATTATACGTAAGAATCTTGTTGTCTGTATTTCAAACAGCTGAATCATTTGATAAAGTAAACATTATTAATGCAGCTGATTCATTTGGAGGGACTTCTCAACCTATTCCTATTCAGGAATTAAAATGTCTCAGGTTCCTAAAACAGGAGAGAAACGAAGGGTAAGAGAACTTAGTCAGCTTGTCCATCTTGCTGCAATAAATTGTATAAAAACAGAAGTAAAAAGGATGTTAGGACAACCAAATGCCAAACATTGTATGCAGGTAGCAGTAGTTTGTTGCTTTCTCTTTTCAGTTCAGGAAGTTTAACACAGTACTCCCTATGGATGATGTCAGAGTTGTAGTCAGATTAAGGACAAACACTCTCTCATCAGTATTTAGGAATATTACAAAAGGAGTCATTTTACTGGCATTCACTGAAATGACACACTTACTCTATGTGATCTTGGAAAAAGTGTATCACCGAGAGAATGATTTGGTTCACTTTAAGTTAATCTTTAAATTATACTAAGAAATATTACTAGGGACAGATTTGCTTTCAGCTCTCTGTGAGCATATAATTTGTATTTATGGCATACAATGAAAGTATTGTGACTTTGAATGACTGACTAGCACCTTATGAAAGTCATTACTTTTGTATCAAGAACAATATTTGCAACATAATGTGTTCTTAAACTGATCAGGACAGCAGGAAGCAGCTAAGTGGATCACTTATCTTTATTTTGCAATTTAACCTATGTTGTGACAGGGAACAAAAAAATTAGATAATTTATAATTTTCTGTCAGTGTTGCATACTTTGGGGTAATCTTGTAACTACTTGGTATAACTGAAAAGTAAGGAGATTTGGCTGCCAAATAAAACAGAAGAAGAAAGATTGCTTCAGAGCATAATGAATTACTAGCTGATTGTTAGAACCAGATCACAAAGATTTCTTGCATTTTTGTTTCCTGACCAGTGTTGTCGATGACTGGATTTTTCTTCTGTAAAAATCCTAGTGCTAGTTTTATTAAAATAAAGTCTATCAGAATAGAAGATAGTTGTTATGCAGGAGCAGTAACTCGCATAATATGAGATGGCATTTCTTTCCAGCTCTTGCTGCTCCGCTGGTTCTAATAGCAACCTGGAGCTCAATTTCCTCCTCAAGAACACTGCATTTCATGAGGAATGTCAATTATTAAAATGCAGTGTCCCGTGTCTTACTTTTCACTAGATGAATTCATTTGCAAATTTGCTAATTTATGTAAATGATCCTTAACCTGTAACTGCCTGGTATGTATTTCTCAGTGCTTCTTTTCAATTCAGAAATATATACAAAGAATATGGTGCCAACAGCATGTATGTTAATTACCTTGTGCCACTGTTCCAAACCCCAAAGATTTAATTTCAGTGTAACCCAGAAAGAGTATCTGATGCTTTTTTCCACTGTTGCATTTTCAATAACATTAGACCACTCAAAATAGGTAAATGTTCTTTAAAAGATCACCTAAAATACCTCTAGTCATTATCATTGGCAGTAAGTATAGTTTTAGCACGATATTTTTGTGAGAAGACATGAGCTGAAACTCCCTGACTTTTTAATTTGATTTTCAGCTTTCAGTTTTTTCAGGAGGTCACTGGTACTTACAATAGGCCAAATCACAGCTCCTAAGATTTGATCATTCCTAAAATTCAATTTTTTGCAGCTAAGGCTCTCCTCTGCATTTCAGAAACTAAGTAAGACAGACAGGGAATTTCCTTCAGGTAGTCAGTGGTCCAGCCGCAACTCATTCTTTTCCTGATGATCTACGCATGGATGCCATTCTGCATTTGTCACTCTGTTTCTGGTTCCATCGGGGGCACATCCACTGTGTACCCAAAAATGTTCGTTTCACTCTCCAAATGATCTCAGGAAGTCCAAACTCCTCCTGTCTGTTTGCAGTTCTTATGAATGCAGGAACATTAAGAAAACTTCAGCTGAAGATACTCATTTTTGCCTGACTTCTCCCTGCTGCCCACCCAAACCTCTTCAGTTGTCTCAGGCACCACTGATGGTTTAGAACCTGTCAATGAACCTGGTCCAAGTTGGGGATTTTAATAAAACCTGAAATGAGGCAATTTTCCTCTGTGTTGTTTCTGTTCAGTAACTTCTCGCAGTCCAAATAAAATGACCTGGATTCCCTGTGGTGTAACTGCAGGCACAACTCCATTGATTTCAGTGACCTGTGAATGGCAGACAGGACTATGGCCCAAGGTCTCCTCTTGACAAATCAGCTACAGCTTGCTTTCTCTTGATTATTATCTGATTTACATGTCCTTGTTTTAGATGCCCCCCACAAGGGGTAGATGAACAAAGCTCCATTTCACAGCCAGCTAGAGAGATCATTCCTGGCCAGCATGGAGGTCCCATGACCAGGACTCAGCTCTGAGCCTGGGCTGCAGGGCACATGTCCTTTGTGGTGCTTCTGCCTGACTGGTCACCTCTGGGGCCTTTGCAGGAGACTGTTGCTCTCTTCAACTTACTGCAGGTTTTGTTTCCCCAGGGTGGAAGGGAGGGAGAGAGGGATGAGTTGCCACCAGCTGACAGGCCAACATGCTGTCAGGCCAACCCCAGCATGCTCTTCTGGAGCTGGAGCGGTCTTGTGTCTCAGTGTTTGGATTGGCTTTAGAAAGTGCAAAGCCGAGAAATGCTTGGCTGCTTTATCCCTGTTTCAGCATTCAGATTGCTAAGAGAAAATCTCAAACGGCTTCTTGCTGTGTGTTCTGCAGACATTTTAGCACCAAATTGGCATCTCCAGTATCACCCGCTCTCACTACCCTGAGGTGTCAGGTATTTGATTTCATTTCTGCTAGGATAACAGCAGGGAAGACTAACTAGTACAGTGGTAATTCTGGAATTAAGAAGTCTTTCACTGTATTTTGTTGCACTGGTTACCTGCAAAAATTCAAATATCTGAGATTCAAAGTAGCCTTTAAGCTACTGCTTAGTTTTCTCCACAAAGGACATACTTTACAGGATGATGTCTCTTTAAATCTACCCTGAAGATATTCCTCCTGGCCCAGAAGATGCCAAAATGACTTGATGATTTATTTATGTGGAGCTTGGCAGACCATAGTCCAGATTGTGGCTGAGGCTGAATTTTATGAGCATTCCCCCTAGTGAGCATATTTAAAAATTAAAAAAAAAAAAAAAAAAAAAAAAATCAAAAAAGGTCTTTATAGAGCTTGGCATGAGATTCAAGCAAATATTATCAGGAAGAAGAATGACTAGGAAAAGAGTTTTAGGACAGAATATAAGTATCATTTTATTAATAATATTTTGTGTTTAGAGAATTAGAATTTTCTCTTGATCTTCAAAATATTAGAAGAGTAAAGGAGGCATTTTTCATCTCAGCAGAAGCTAATGTTTGGTCTGGAATTTTTTTAGCCATATACAACTTGGCATTTTGTACTGGGAACTGGCATTTTTGTCCACAGAAAGATGGATGTCTCATTGTCATTCCAGACCATACAAGCGGCATGTTGGTGCAATGATGTAAGAAAGCAATTTTCTGCCCTATTTTATTGATTTATAGTATTTTAGTAAAGTGATAAAAACTTAATGCTAGGGATAAAAAGGAGACCCATCTGATGTAGAGGCAGTAGAAAAGAATAGAGAATGAGAAGGATCCAGCATTAATACTTATTTGCCATGTTTTCTCAGGCCTCTCCTGTACTAGACCATTAACTAAGTTATAAAAACGTGTCTAAACTCTTTGACTAAGACATTTTCTAGGCATTAATCCCCTCTTCTGAGGCACAGCTTGGTGCAGGACTCTGGCTTTTTGAAGCACATACACACACAAGCACAGGCAAATCCTAAGGGCCACAGCAACAAGGACACATCTCAACAGTCCTGACTCCTTCGGGCTGGGAGGCTCAGTGCTGGGGAGACAGATTCAGGGGCACTTTTGCATAGCGGGAATCAGCAACAAGCAAGAATGTGACTCTACAGCATTTCATCTGCTTCACAGCAGTTCCTTGGGCGGCCTCTCCAAGGGGTGATACACTACTCTGTGTCTTGCTTGCTGCAGGGGACCTCCTGAAGCAGACAAGCCCTGAGGCAGAAACTCCTACATCCTTTGGGGAACCTCTTGTTGGGATACTCCCTCATCCTTTTGGCTCAGCACAGGGGCTCTTGCTACACCCATGCAAGGTGTAGTCTCCTTTCCTAAAACCAGGAAAGAAGCTCCCTCAAGTCCAGATCCATAAAAACTGAGCTTGTGCCAATTTATAGGCAGGCCAAATTGTGCTGGAAATCAATTCAGCTGAAACTATATTACACACTGCTCTTGGATGTTGTATACAAGTGAATGTATGTGGGATGTCAGTAAATAAAAGCTGCAACATGCTAGGAAGCAACACTTTCATCCACAGTGGCATCCCCCACTTTTCTCCAGACAATATAGGGAATATTCTTGAAGCTCCCTCAAAGGGAATTCAAAGGCATTTGGGACATTCATTATGCTATTGATAAATCAAGGCCAACAGGAAAAATATTTGCAGTGGCTACGCCCATGCATTTTTGGTTTTGTTTGGTTTTTGTAGTTATATTGGAGAATTCCTTACACTGCAAACGTGACAGAAGAATGGTATTTTACAGCCAAGCACCAAACTAACCTTATGAAGTCAGACTATTCTAATTCACCAAGTGAAGTATTTATTTGCCGTAGGAAAGAGCCTGGGTATGAACTAAGCTGTAGACAGCATTGGTATCTTCAGGACTGGGAGTCCCGCGTGAAACAAAGGGAATGCCAGTATGGCAGCCTAGCGCAGCCCCATCGCACAGTATTACAGCTCCTACAAGGAAAATGCTTGCTAGATCTTAGTCCTGCTTGGAAACCCTAAGCTGATGCATGAAAAGCACTGCTCCACTTCTAACCACAGTTATTTCTAAAGGATACACTTGGAGTGGTGAGAGTGTATGTGTATTGCTGAAATAATTTCAGAGGATTGAAAATTATATCAAAACTTGTGGTCAAAAAGGCACTGCATGGAACACACACAGCTGGTAATGCTGCCAGGGAAGCAGATTTAAAAGCCAGAAGGAAGCGGTAAATGGCGTCTTTGACTTCACATAGTGAACTGCCCAGGCCTTTACCTTTGGAGAACTGCGCTGTGTAAATTCAGCCACCGACACCAGGTGAGGAACAATGGAAACAAAACCAGAGTTAATTTAACTTCAGCCTCACCATTTTATTTCACTCTGTTACATATTGAAACTAGTCCTTGTACTTGACTCAATTTTGTGTTTTTAATGACCTGTCAAAAGCTCAGTCAGGGCTTATTGTATTCATATTTTTAATTAGTTTAGTAAGGAGCTGGACTGCTTATATTTGATTTTTTTAATTAACTGTGAAAATTTCTGCACCAGGATGATATTGTTCACATTGATATGTGTGCTTATGTTATGTTGGGTTTGCTGTGTGATATATTGGAGACAGAAGAAGTGTCACCGTAAAGGCACGCCTAAATAGTGCTTCACAGATTGCTGGAGCACTGATGGGAGCTGGTTATGTATCATGTAATTAATTCCTTATATTCCAACATGCAACTCAGGCCAGTATTAAAGAAAATCATGTCAAGTCAGGTCATGTCCCTAGCATTTTTCATCTCTGTGTTACACTTTGGATGTGTAGACTTTATTGCTCATGCAAAAAAGTCACACCTTGTCATCTCCGGTGACTTGCATTCTCTGGCCACAGAACAAATACTACACTGACAGTGACTTCTGACTGTCTTTTGATTGCTATGGGATGCCTCAGACATGGCCTTCTTGAAATCCTGCTCTAGATCTTTCACTGTTTCACCAAACTTGTGTCTTGCTCAAAATTCATAACTCATAAGAGTGGGAGTGAATTGAGGGTGCTTAATTCATTTCACAAGTCCCTAAACAGCAACTGGGTGGGAATGAATTCTATTCAATGTAATATTAAGCTCGATTTCAATGAGGGTGCTAAAAATGGAGGTACAACTGTTCATACAGGCAAATTTAACCTCTGTCCCTGTAATCAATTTTCTGCTGATAACATGAAAAATAGGAGTTGCTTATAGAAAGCAATGCATTGCTCTGGCAGCTTTGGATCCACATACCCTGCTGAGATACCATCAGTGTTCTAACTCACTTGCAATTGTTACAAGAAGGGAGAAGAGAAAAATTACCAAGCAACTTTGATTTGCAAGGGTGACCCGAGCTAATCACACAGTTACCAAACAATAGCACAGGAGGATTAACACAACTTACTCTGTAATTACCATTGCTTCCAGTGAAGTTACTGTGTGGTTAACCATGTAATAACATGCATTATTTCACAGTAACTATGCAAGAACTCAAGTCAACAGAGTATGCTGCAGAAACAGAGCAAATCATTGGTACGCTAAAGAGGTCTGAGGGTTTCAAGGAGAGACATGAGTTTTATTAGATAGATGATTTTTAGGTTTTTATTATTACCCTCTGAGGTTTGGAGCAGAGCCATAACACTGTTGGAGGAGCTAAGAAAGAAGCTCTCAAGTCTATCCAAGGAGCTCCGAAGCGCAGAGGCATCGGCTCTCATGGGTACATTTATAACCCTTTTAACTAGTCCCACTGCACGAGGCAATGCAGAAAGCAGATCGTTCTTGTGTTCCCTCAGAGCAAGCATTAAGTGTTGTCTGGCCTGTAAACAGCCAGACACTGGAGGAAGATTTTTAAGCCCTTGTCTTGTGCAGCTAGCAGGACCAGCTTCAGTTCTACTTTAAATAAGCTGTCTTGCGTACAAAATACAGGCCTTGTACTCGGCTTAAAACCCCACTGACTCATGCTCCAGACACCAAGGACATGAACACAAAGTGCCGAATAAAATGAGAGAGATTACTCAGCCAATCAAGCATAGACCATGGAAGACTTGTAGTCCAGCACACTGAGGCTGCATTTTTAAACAGACTTGGACAAAGAAACCATTAAGAAATACAAAATAAGGAGATACCGCTCTATAGTTAATGTAACAGAGAACAATGTTTTGATTAATGCCTTCCCATTAGCGTATGGACAAGCTAGACTGTGTTACAGGATTATGGGCTGAGTTGGTAACGCAAAAGAAAAAACATGCTCAAAACTGCAGTAACAACAATTATGGTTCATGGGTGACACCACTAGAGACAGCTGAGAGACAATATTATGAACTGGAGCTCTCTAAATAATTATTAATACCTAATTGTGCATATATATTTGAATTTGTAAATTAATCTCTTTTCATGCTTCTATTCGTGTTGAATTTCCACACTGAAGTAATGGCATGTCTACTTGTTAAAACATTCACAGATATAACCCACATTAAGAAACTGAACTTTGAGTTTCAGAATGTGAGCATCCAGGACCATCTGCTCACAGTCTGAGGGGCAGGAAGTCACTGAAGTAATTTGACAAAATTTCAGTTAGCGATTAAATTTGTGAAAATCTCAAGACAATTGGCAACAACATGCAGGCTGCAAAATATGGCAGTTTAACAAAAGAAGTGTACAGATATAAGATTTTTGGGGGTGTTTGACTACCACAGGAATGAACCCAACATAATGACCCAGGAGGTCCCTGAGTATCATATGTCCCGATCATCCTGAATTATGGCTGTGCTCTGTATGCTACAGCACACAACGCTGTATTTTAAAATGCTTCTCTTAATCTTCTGCAAAGGAAGTGTCTGCCAGAGCATCTAAAACAAATGGTTCTAAATCTTGCCTGATTAGACTGAAATGCACCTACAACCTAGCTCCCCCTATGTTTCTCCATTGCTGTATAAATCTGTATACGTTATTCTCATTGCTGGAAAGATACAGTAACGCCTCATGATGCTCTCTTTCTATTCTAATGCTGCATGGCAGTTGCTTTCTTTAGGCCCCAGCTCTTACCTACATCTGTGCTTACTGAAGTGAGACTTTAATTTGCTACACCACGCCAAGGTATTAATAGACAATTATTTATTGCAAATCTGAACCATTTATACTGTTTACTGGCTGACACAATGTAAAATTTTGATCCAAATGTTAATGTGTCCATGACATTGCATAATTCTGTTCCACGACAAGGTTTTTTCTTTCCTAAATGAATCCAACTTGCAAAATGAGGAAATAGAGTTTTTAATGGATGAATGATTTACAGTCTCAAACTTGTAAGACTGCTTACTTGTACAAATAAGGGAAAATTGACTAATTAAAATAGCACAGCAAATTAGAAAAATTTAGGATTTTACTGGAGGCAAAATTAGAGGGAGAAAAATGGAAATAAGTTGCAAAGTACTTAAAGGGTAACTGAATAAATCTTATGTTAGTCATTTTAGGGTAATTATATTTTTTTAGTGGGCATCTTTGAAACCAGACAGTATTATAAACATCCAGTTGAGTAGAGCACAGATAAAAATTACCTATTCATAAAGAACCGTATGGATAGAAAAGCACTTCAAAGTCTCCAAACGTCTGGTGAAATTACCTTTACACATATTTTTTGCAGTAGAAAAAAAAAAAGAAAAAGAGCTTTATAGATAGGCAATTTTCATTACACGGAACACATAATTTCAAGTGTTTATCTCCTCAAGTTTAGATATCATGTCTTTAATGCAATCTAAACATGGACTCTTCTTTAATTGATATCTGTAGGAATCTTCAAAATACAGATGTTTGAATTAAAGTAATATTTTTCTAGAGCTCATTCCTCTTGGCTTTTTCTACTGAACCGTGCTATTAAGTTAATCTTTTTCCAGCTTTGCAAGCAGATAGATTGTTACAACAAATAGTTGTAAGGCAGTTCTAATTAAATCTCACATAACTATATTCAAGTAGTAATACCCAGAACCTGTGGTCAACTCAACCTACAAAAGACATTTAAAGCCTTTGTAATATTTCAGCTTATACAGAATCATAGAATCATAGAATCATAGAATAGTTTGGGTTGGAAGGGACCTCTAACCTAAAGGTCATCTAGTCCAACCCCCCTGCCGTGGGCAGGGACATCTTCAACTAGATCAGGTTGCTCAGAGCCCTGTCCAACCTGACCTTGAATGTTTCCAGGGTTTGGGCATCCTGTTCCAGTGCTTTACCAGCCTCATAAAAATTTTCTTCCTTATACCTAGTCTAAACCTACCCTCTTTTAGTTTAAAACCATTACCCCTTGGCCTGTCGCAAGAGGCCCTGCTAAAAAGTTTGTCCCCATCTTTCTTATAAGCCCTCTTTAAGTATTGAAAGGCTGCAGTAAGGTGTCCCTGAAGCGTTCTCTGCTCCAGGCTGAACAGCCCCAACTCTCTCAGCCTGTCTTCATAGGAGAGGTGTTCCATCCCCCTGATCATTTTCGTGGCCCTCCTCTGGACCCGCTCCAACTGGTCCATGTCTTTCCTGTGCTGAGGGCTCCAGAGCTGGATGCAGTACGCCAGGTGGGGTCTCATCAAAGCAGAGGGGCAGAATCACCTCCCTCGACCTGCTGGCCACGCTTCTTTTGATGCAGCCCAGGATACGGTTGGCAAGATTACACTGGAAACTGCTCTAGCAGATAGACTAAACCTAATTTAGTACCAGAATACATTTGACCAAGAAAAAAATAATAATTACCATTTCATTCACCCTGGAAAGGTGTCCTTATTAAAGACTTCATCTGGGGAACAGCAGAACAGCTCCATTTTTCCGCTTTGTTTTTGTTTCTTTCAGATTTGGCAAGCACATAAAAGGCCCCAGATATCATTCTGGGATATCAGAAACACCAATAGTGACACTACATGAGTACTGGTTTTATTAACACGACACAGATTTGTGGCTGACAAGCTGTGACAAGCAATGGTAACAGGTAGATGAGGAAAAAGTTGCATTTCTATACATTACATCAGAATAAAACTAGCCAGTGTGACTTTGCGCACTGGAAAATGGACACTCTGCACAGGTCTGAGATCTGTGAAATAAGTGGAAACAGGAGCACATCTGTAAGTCACAGGCCAGCGTTGATACAGATTTTTTCAGGAACATTGATAGTGATTTTTTTTGCACCTAAAATGCAAAAATCATGCTGAAGTAGGAAAGCTGCTAAGTTACTTCCTTTTTTATTACTAATTTAAGAAGAAATAATATATAATTGTGATTCCATGTCTGAATGGCCTCATCAACCTAATCATTGCACGTGGTGTTGTCAATAGGTTAGCATTCTAGGCAAGGCGGATTGCAGTGGCAGCTGGGTTGCTCAAACACCAGTTGCTTCTTTGGAGTTCTTTAGAAAACAAATATAAGAACAGTTATTTTGAGGCCTCTTATAATGCTTTGTAAAGTATGACTGTGGTACACAGGGACTAACATGCAGCCAACGATTCCAGTGACAAAGATAATGCCATTGCGAAGCTGAAAGAAATGAAGAACAAGCAGGATTTTGATTACCATCCCTCCCTCCAAGTACAACAGAGCTGTCCCAAACAGTCCCTGTTCCTGCTATGATTTAGACAACTTTTTGTCTAACATACATTCACATTGAGATGTCTTTCTGAGCTACCAGGATACACGCTGTTGATGCATGTTAATGACAGGATGCAATTTTTATTATTATTGTTCTGTAATGCAGAATATGTCTAACTACATTTTGTTTATTATTCATAATACACAATGACAGAAGACACCAGAATGGCTCTTTTGGAGACTTCACATGCTAGGCTGCAAATGTGTATTAACAATAGTACACATTTCTGTGTTATGGTTTCATAAAATGCATCTGCATAATATGAAATCATAATCCCAAATGTGCAGTAAAAACCCTATGAAAAATAGTTACTTCTCATATACTACACAATGGTTGATTTTAATCTTCACTGTCTCAGATGTGGGACTGGTTATTAGGGATTTTTTTATAATGGGAAAAAAGCCTAGCCCATCCTACAGAATTAAGTTTTGCAAAATGAACCAATCGAACAAGAACCTTCTGTAAAATGGAAAAGATGGTTTGCTAGTAATTTGCATGCACACTTCATTTAATATACTTCCAGGCTGAGATGTTACTTCCAATATCATACCAGAGACTGAAATAAACAGGAAATGCCGGCAGGTCTGACTGCACAGCACTCCAGGGGCCTATGCATGCAAAAATGTGCAATGGGAGTGGAGCAGAAATTAGCTCAGAATAGAAGTCACTAGTGCTAGGAAGCCATCCTTCGGGCTCAGAGGGAACCTTTGCAAGAGTGTGACGCTTTCAAATTCCACCGTCCAATGAATCCCAAGACAGTTTTCTCCCAGTTTGATTGCAGAGATGGGTAAGTCTGTTTTAGTGTTGCTTCCATTTAACTGCAGCCACTTGCAGGAAAAGATTGACTAGCTAGTCGTAACTCTCAGCTGTCCTAACAAAGGCTGTATGTATGCCACAGCTACAATTTCTGTAAGGGGAAACAATGATTTCTACTTTTCTTCTTTATAAAGAAGCATGGTATTTTTCACCCTGACTGGCTACTGTGGTATTTATTTAGACAATTTGACTTTTGAGCTGCTTTTGCTACATATACATTATCAAATGATTAATGGTTAATTAGCATTTTGCTAATGGAAAATAAAT
>NW_008824035.1:8331942-8334226 GCF_000699105.1 Pygoscelis adeliae | reverse complement strand
ATTTCATTTCCCCTTTTAGCTCAAATTATTACATTTGCATTTTTATCAATAAAAATCTATGAGTTTTCTTTTTGGTATACCAAATGAACGGTCTTAATTATATTTAAGGCTCCAGTCCTTCAACAGATACCGTCTGGTGCCCTGCTGCACCCACACCTGCCTATTGCACCTTGCCAGCTCTGAAGTTCTCTTCCCTTCCTTAAAGCATCGTTTCTTGGTATATGGAAAATCTCAGTACTCGGTTATCTACCAGAATTTCTGAGCTCTGACTCCTCTAAGGCCTATGGTGGCTTGTTCAGACACTTAGCTTTTTGCAGATGAATGTATTTGGAATGAGCAGGATGTTCTGTTCGATGGGGTGAAGGGGAGAAATGAGTCTTCATACTAAAACTATCATTAACATTTTTACAGAATGAGGTGTCTTGAAAGCTAAAGGAGGTGGAATTCTCCAGGAAAATAAATATGAACCTATTTTTTCACTGGAGACTTCCACTGATTTACAAACCATCAGAAAAATGTACTTTGTATGACTGCTAAGAATCACAGCTTGCCCTAGTCACAATCCAGTATTCCCGATTTCAGCTGAGACTGAAAACAGTAAAATAAACTTCCTACAACAAAGAATGATAGAGTTATCCTTTTCATTCACCCGCCCTTTATATCAATGCAGACAGGTAATCCAGGTGAATCTACCCACATTTGTCATTGCCAAATGCAAAACATACAGAATTCACACAAAGGAACATAATTCCACCTTTTTTAAATTTCATTGTGTTATAATTTATTTATCTGGAAGGTGGTATTTTCAGACATGGCTATTAATGCCATGCTGTGGCTATTAGTAATCAATGAATGAGAAAGTTGGGAGAAAGGGGAGAATGCATTTTAACAGGGGAGAATGCATTTTTATGATGAGTTTGTTTCTGCTGCTCACCAGAGCTGTGCCAAGCTATTTCTGAGAAGGTCCACTGTCACCTTCTTGTCATATGCAGCAGATTTTAGAAAGAGAGTAATTTCCAACACTGGAAATTGTAGGTGAGTAACTTAAATACTTATCTAAAATCAACACTTTCCAAGCCCCACTCCAAGTTTCTTTCATCAGTTGCCTTGTTTGGGGATGGATCAAGACAGACGCTGCCCAGCTACTGGGAGCATTCAGTCACATCAATATTTCATCCAGATTTTCACAGCTGAGAAGAGTGACACATGAACTGAGTGGCACCGGGGAAACGGCATCAGCCAGAGCTTGCAAAAAGCCTGGAACCATACTTGAAAGAAGTGGGACATTTCTGTCTTTGAATAGAAGGGAACCTCTGCTATTGCCCAGGGTGAGACAGGACAGATGCCACCCTAGCTGTGATTACTGGGCGAATCTACACTGCCTGAGCTCCGTCTGGAAGCATTGCCTAACATAACTATTGCTCCCAAGTGACACTTACATATACTTCTTAAAAGGATGATACCCTGTCCAACAGAGCTATAGAAGTGGAGGGAGGAGGGAAGGTGTTATTCTGCATCCAAATAACCTGGTCCTGACATTGCCTAGGGAGAAAGCACGAGGGGAAGGCGATGCAACAAAAATGTGATTTAAATAGTTTAAAAAAAGCCTGGGGGAGAAAAGCAGTTCTTTTTTTCATTCATGCTGCCACTGACATCAGGAATGGGATCTATTTCACACATCTAAGAAACACTGAAACTTGTGTATTTTGTTGTAGGGCGTCTGACTTGGTGCCTAATGTGTTTCACATGATGTTTCCACCACCATTTAGCAAAGGTGGGTTTTTTTACTCTCCAACAGTGGTAGAGCTGCAGCAATGAAGGTAATTCTGGTCTGCCTTATCGGCGTGCAACCATTCTGGAGTCAGCAGAGTTTACAGGAAAGTAGAATTTGGCTCTACAGCAGACAACAGGGTTGCACATTCAAACCTGATGTGCTTCAAACTATTGCCAGCAAAATTCAGAGTTTGAAAACCCAGGCTCCCTTTTTGCACATGAAAACTGTGGGAGCAGTTAATGGCACTTAGACTTCCAACTCCCTCATTTGTAGGCACAAGCAGGTAGTTAGACATCTAAGTAGCAATAACCAAGAGCACAAAATTGCTGGCACAAAAGGGAGTTTAAAAAAAAATCAGGCCATTAAAATAAGTGACAAAGACTCAAAAGGAGGGAGATGATTAAAAATGGCAGACAATGAAGAAGAACCTAGAAATGGATGAAGTTTTCTGTAATCTCAATTTCAAGTTCTATATTTTTAAATGGCAATAATTTACAAGAATAAACAAAA
>NW_008824035.1:8308876-8331889 GCF_000699105.1 Pygoscelis adeliae | reverse complement strand
ACAGAAGAAAATGTGGGCCTAAAATAGCAAATGAACTTTGTAACGGATTACAGTTGAGAGGTATATTGCTACCTTTAAATATAAAGCTATTCCTGTAAGGTGCCTTTTTAAGGTGTGATATAATATTTTTTGCTCATTTTAATAGAAATAATAAAAATGAGATACTAAAAAGACATCGTTACTCAGAGGAGTAAGAAGAATTTAGATCTCTTACTCTTAACAGAAGAGAACAGTATCCCAGCACTGCTGCTGGACCTGAATATCAGCAAGTCACCATTTATTTATTTATTTATTTTTAATTGCGTGGGGTGAAAAGCAGTGACCTGCGTTTCAGGTGAGACTGATATACATGTGAACTCTGCATGTGTATAGTTAAAAACTACTTTATTTCTGGCAAAAATAAATAGCTGGCAGTAACTGAACTCTCTCTTCGTTGAAAGAATACTATGGGGCTGGATATAGCCACTGCAACAGTGCAATAAAATGAGATGAGCTTAACACTACCAGATGGTACCCTGTACAGTGCCTGAAATAAAATGGAGAATTAGGGTGCCCTAAGGTGTGCACAGGGAAGGCAATTACATGAAATAAATGGGCCTCAGGCCTAGATGATGCTCAAGTATGCTACACAGGAGACAGATAGTACATCTGGTGAACAGATTTTATCACACACTGGAAAGCTATAAAGCATGCCGTTGAATTTCAGATCTGGGTTTCACAATGACATTTTACCTGTGTTGGTATTCAGTGCTGTTTATTTTTAAAGGTGCTGTAATCTCAATGATGTGTTTTAAAAGCCTTCTTAACATTGTTTTCTGATGTGCCCCATTTTTTGGACAGATTGATGTAACACAATGCTTTTTCATGGACAAAATACAAACTACTTTGGCTGTAGACGATCATGTTTTTATTTAATATATCACGTTGCTGATGTGATTTTAGTAATATGGTTATACTTGTCAGCACTCACTGCTTGGGAGAAAGCCAGTATGTTTTTAAAGTTAACTCCCACTTCTCCATTTCATTGCAAGGTCTCACTGTGTATAAACCAGCACAAATTCCTTGAGGTTTAAAGCAGATATATTAGATAATGTGAGGAAATCTACTAGAGTGAATCAAAGTGATATTGTACTCATCTCCAAAAGAAACTTCACTTGTTTTTGTAAAATTCCTGCTCCATTTGACATTAAGATCTTTCTAAGTTTACATTTATCATAGCAGCATTCAAACTGTTAAAGGCGCTGATGAGAGCAACATTTAATCTATGGTGCTGTGACTTTTTTTTTTTAATGAGGAAATAATTTAGAGCTTTCCTCAGACTTCACTTTTTTTGGTATCTCTCTAATTCCTCCCCTTTCACCTCTCTTATATAAAGCTATCCAAGGGAGTTAAAAACACTACCAAACTTGCATAAAAGGAAAAATTTGAGAGACTGTAAGGTGAATATTCGTGACAGAAAGATCTATGGGCTGTGAAATAGTGTCTCTATGGAAATGGCAAAAGCTCCATTCCCTTGAGATATTTAAAATTAGAAGAAACAAAACACTAATACACTCTGAGGATATAATCCTGTTCTGGCCCCCTGTGGACAGACTAAATATTTCTAATATCTGAAACTCTGTATACTATTATTGTTCATAATGCAAAACTACAATTTAATAATGTTAAGTGTTTGACTTGAGGCTTGCTTAAACAAGAAAATTTACTCATATTACTATACTGGTATAATTATATCACTGTAGTTGTATCAGTATAATCAGTATATCTCAGTGCTACCTCCCTAATAAGTGCCTTATTTGGGTTATTGTATACCAATTCTAAAAGCCACAGAAGTACAATAACATGGGTAAATTTTCTACACTAAACTCACCTTCCCAGCTTCTACTTATTAAGTTCTAGTTGGAGAAGAAATGCACAAATGCAGGCATGACATGCCAAATTGCCAGTGAAGTTTACTGTCAGCTGTATATGCCATGGAAGATGGACACTGACGGCAAAAGCAAAGTGTCACTTAAAACTCACAAGAGTAGCCTCACTTGCAAAATGCAAGCAAAACTATCTTGTGTTCAAGGCACGGACAAACTCACTCTCTGAATTTTTTGCTCATGTCTAAACAGTCTCAAAACAGGGCTGTTTCTAACCCCCTCCTCAACACTTTTGAATTTTCTTGCTATTATTATTGTAAATTAGTATCAAAAGACGGGAAAATGATGGGAAAGTTTTATGGGATTTTCTCTGAAGTAAACTGGTTACTTCACCAGAGTCCTTCCCCTGAGAGTACGTCTACTGCATAAAATCATGCAAAACTTCTGGTCCATAATTTGAAGCAATATGCAGCAGCATTTTGAGACGACCACTTGGGAGTCTTCTTAATTGCAGGGAATTTACCACAGTTGCTATTGAGAGGAAGCAGGGGTTTGGAATATTTTCATACTTCAATTAAAATTGTGGCACCAACTTTGAGTTTTGGGTATCAGCCTAAGCAAATTTTCAAGGCTAACAAAGGGTTATAAAATACATACAATGACAAGTCATTAAATAGAGCAGTGCAGTTGGGTAATACTCTGTGTACAGTTAGCACTGCCAAATAGTGCCTTTCAACCATCAGTTATTCAAAAGCCCTGCTTGTCCTGCTATGTCTGCAGTTCCGTATTTCACTAAGCGACAGTCCTGAATGGATCTTGAATAGGCGGCTGAATAGGAACAGTTCTTTAACTAAGCAAGAAAGGAAAAGACGAAGAAAATAAATGTGGGGAAGGGAGAAATAAAAAGAAGGGAAGAGAAAGATCCCTAGATTGCACAGATATTCTCCCTGGCCAGCTGCATAGCTTTGCAAATCCCTCCTCCCACACACACAGCCCCCAGCCCAGAGAGGAGCCTCATCAGCCAGAATTTCTGTTGTGTAGCTTCAGTCTAAAAAACTAACTTATTTTCTAAGTGGCAGACCTCTATTCTGCATTGGTACAGCTACAGAAATCATGAAAGAACAAGAGTAAGACCTCCCAGAGAGAGAACATGGGTGAATATGGCTCCTCCATAATGAGCTGCCTCTAACACCCGCTACTTGCTGATTTGACTACAGAAGACTCCAACTAAAGACTCCAACTCTTGTAGTGTAAATTATGTGAGCTTCAATACACGCAGTGGTACTATGCCAATTTACAACTATTAAGGATCTTGTCTGCAGGGCTTTTCCCATAGAAGCAGTGTTCCAACTCACTGGGGGCTAAGGATGGTATTCAGGTGGATATAGGAACCAGCTGCCATTGTAGGCATCCAAGTTCAAAATTTAGATCCTCAGTTGCCCACACACAATCTCCCAGCCATCAAAACCTCAGGGCGCCTAAGCTTTCAGGCTTACCTGTGCCTAAAGTTCTGGCCATACTCGGAAGACTTTAGCGTTCATTGTGCTCAGCACGTTAAAACCAATCCTGTGCCAAAGCCCTGCAGGGTCTCCAGCACCAGGATTACCCCTTGCTTCTGCAGCTTTATCCAACATCCAGGTGATGTTACGGTGCGTGCGGCAGACACTGTACAAGCAAGAGGAACAGGTCATGGGAATATTTCTGTTTTACCCACCCAGTGGCTGGCATACACAACCAGCACTGAAAGCCTTTGTGTCTGCCTGACAATGCTCCATCAGTGACACACAGCAGTTTTTTGGCCGATTTTCATTTTTTCATCTGTTTGGGTAGCACAACTGCTCAGCATCTGAGGGCTAAGCTGCACTGCCTAGACGTGACTGAGCCTGTTACACTTTTTCTGCTTCTTGAACAGCCAACCCTAGTCAGCTGTGCATAGCAGTGCCAAATTGAGCCTAGGAGAGAAGGCTGTGCAGGTCATTTTACATTTATGCATGGGCCTGTGAGATTCAACTGATTAGTGGCTGTTGATGACAGCGAGTACAAAAGGGATATAATGATAACTGCAATTAATTCCTGTAGAAATTAATGCAACTATTCAAGGAATTTTTTCAGTCATTTTTCATTCACACCTTCTTGGCTGTTAAAGCTCTGCCATGAATACAGTTTTTTCATTTATGTGACTCATATTTGTATGCTTTAAATACAGTACAGTTCACTCAATGGAAAGGTTGGTAGTCTGCAAATGTTCTTTGCCAAAAGAATGAGTTCTAAAATGAGTTTACTACTAAATAAACATCCTGCCATAAGCAGAATATTAACAAACTTGCAGATTAGTTGTTTTGCAGGAGGGTTTTAAACATGATGGAATACTGTAAATAAATGAAATATCAATACCAATTATTTATATGCATTCAAGAGAACATTAATGATTATCACAAAGAATGGGCTAACTTTCAGTAATGTTATGGAAAATCGGAATCACTTCACTGTGGTACTGATGTTTAAAACATATCCTCTAAGGAACTGCAGGTCTCTCAGTTTGGTATCCACAACACACAAGATAATAGAAATACCTAGAAGCAAAGCATAGGTAAATGGACATTGGATTGCCCTGCTCTCTGAACAGGAGAGGGAACTGAACATATTCTTGTTTATTTGGACTCACAGTGCATTAAAGGAAAGTACTTCTTTGAAAATATGTTTACATATTACTTACAAATCATGATTAACCTATAGAAATACAATGTGACAGTATGGCAAAAAGAAATAAATGTGTATTGGTTGCTTTCTGCATGATTAATGCTTCTTTCCATCAGACACATACATTTCATTTTATTAAAGATCACATTTCTGATTGCAAGAACTTGATCATAAATAAACCATGCAAGTGGAAGTTGGAAATCTTCTAATATTAATGACAAGAAAAATGGATTTATTGAATAGTCACCTGCAGTTCATACATACATAGGCACATAAAATGATAACCCAACAGAAAGTATCTTCTCAAACTTGGGAGAAAAGATTCTGGTTTTTAAATAGCTTAATAATAACAGCAGTGCATTTAGAGAAAATGATTTCTGTGTTCTGTGACTAAAAAGAGCACAATAACAGCCATTTATCAGCTACTTTCTACCTTGTCCCTCTATCTAGGAATTATAAAGTCTGTCTTCACTCATTCAACTCTGAATCCAACACTGATGGACTTCAATGTAATGCTTCTGAACACATTTATTTTTTGCCAGTTTGGAAATTGGCAAAAAAAAAAAAAAAAAAGAGTGGCTGATGAATAAAAAGAAGACTAAGAGCTAATCAAATGGGGTTCTTTGTCCGAAGAGCTGACACATGGAAAACCTAGTGTATTATTGAAAACATGTATAGTTCTGGAAAAAATAATTAACATGACAATAAACAAACAGAATTGAATCCGGGCTAGTAGACTTCACATAAGATAGTACAGTGTTGCTGAGACTGCATAGGTAGTGTAAACACGATTAAAGCGTCCAAGCAAAACTGCTGAGGAGACTTCTAGAGCAGTACAGGGCTAAGATGAAAAGCAATTAGAAAATTCCTCACTAAGGCCAGTGGGCAGCAGAAATAATACAGTTGCACTGTGGAAAGCATCTGTGAGAAAAGCTTATTTTGTGAATCCACCAATAGGTTTCACATCACCCACACGAGGCTGCCTGCCTGTTTAAGCCCACATGGAAAGGAACATCTGAGGATAAATAATCTGCAGCTCCATCCCCTGCACAGCACACCCAGGGCTGGTTCACATATCCTCGAGCAGCTGTTGCCTCACCAGAAATTTACTGCATCAAAGCTGCTTACTGTCACCCAACTCTTCCAGCTAACCACCCTTTCACAGTTACCACCAGCTTAGCAGCTCATGGGAATAGTCCCTTGCTTGGTCAGTATCAAAGAACTGCGTTATTGCAGACATCCGTTAGTGCTGGCATACGTTGACAAAATACAGAACAGACAGGGCAGAGCTGGAAGGTTCAGAGGCGTAAGTAGCAGTCAGAGAAAACCTGAGCAAGCTTTGGGATCACAGTGGGCACCCAGCCATTTTGGAGAAGGAGTGGCAGTAGAAGATCTGCTCCTTGCATGTCTCCACCAGGCAGGGCAGCTGCCTAGGCCAGCATGGGACACATCTTCCAAAGGACGCCTGGTGCATCCAGGGATGCCAGGAGCCGAGCTGAGAAGGGGTGTTTCTCGCATGAGAATTTTTGCAGGATCTAGCCAAGGCTATGACTTGCCAAATAAATTCTTTTTAAAGTAAATAATAGTACTTGAAAAAATTACAGGTTGGATTTCTGTTCCCTACTATGTTCACACAACCTCACACAGGAATTTAAAGACAAATTTACTGACACTAGAAGTGTCCTCCAGACAAGGTTACAGCAGCAACACATGCAGCTATAAGAGAAGGTTAGGAGCTACCACAGAAAACAGACAATAATTTTTGTGCTCAAACAAAAATAATTAAATGGGAGATGATACATGCCTCATAACAATAGCAAATGAACTGAACAGCTCCTTGAAAACCAATTAAATCAACCTCTTACTTTCAAGACTTAGAAAGAAATGAATATAACCTTAAATAAATGACATATAATTAAAACTTTAAGAAGCCATTCATGTAAAAATCATATCAGATTGTCATGTGAACCCACAGAAAATAATTATAATCTAAGTATTTCCAATTCCAATTTGGGAAATCTAAAGTGAGATCTTTGTGTTTCTGAGCAGCTGCTTGCATTATGCAGACTACAGAAGGAAAGAGGGTTAGGCCACTTTACAAGTTTACATCCCTGTTTAAAAACACTATCTCAAAAAATTACACAGATAGAATCAAAGTTGACAGAACTTGTCAGAGTTCCATTCCCCAAAAGGAATATATTTTTCTCAGTTTAATTATCCAGATAAATATTTTAAATCAAAACTACACCCAAGCCCTTGTTTCTAGCAGTCGTCTTCTCTGACTGTTGTTGACAGGACCAGATCCAGCAGCATCTTACACGTTAGCAGCCACCTCTGCTTCCGGCTTCCAGGCCTCTCTGCTCAGTTCCCATGCCAAGCACCATAACCAGGAGGGAAAAAAAGACACTTGCACATGTGCCTGCTTGCATATGTGTGTTCTCCCACACAAGCACCACCAGATAATATATGCAGAGAGAAACATTTAATCTCTTATTTTATGCTGTGCCAAAAAGTGGGGAACAGGTGCATTGATGTGAGCTGTTTGTATCTTACTGTACTTCTAGTGAATTAATCATTGCCCTCTTCTTTTTCTTATCTGTTTAAACTAACTTTCTGGTGCCAAGTCCTTTTTCTGCTTTAGACGGCTACACAGCTATAACCTCTAATGATTTTCGGTGGCAATTCCAGTGTAAGGAGCTCCCTGTCCTCCCGCTCACAACCCTCATTCCTGCCCTGCCCCATCCTTTCCATTGTGCTGACACGACTTTGCAGGGACACGCAGGAACTGGTTCAAGGAACTGGGTTTCAATATAAAATAGCACTGAAAAAGTAAGACAAAAGCAGAGGAATATTTTAATCTGAACCTGCTCCCTCACCTATTTTCCCACACCTCTTTAAAAAGATTTGTATCAAAACAACTAGAGAGGCAGGCGCGGGTCAGGAAATCCAGTTGAGGACAGAAACTTTAAACATAGTTGCTGAAAAAGAAGAACATGAAACTGCACAGTTAAACTGTACCAGGTATTTATTTAGCTAGTTAAAGAAGAAGTATTATAGACCTTGGGAGGTAAGGCTGAAGTCCTGTTTGCCATTAACTACAAAGCAATGCAAAGAGAGAGTTCAAGTCAATCTTCGAGTGTGCCACTGATGTTTGAAATGTATTCATTAAACAAAGGAACTGCAGGAACAGTAAGTACATTTAAAATCATTACTATTTTTAACATTATTTTCCTGCAGAATTTTTCATGCTTATGGTGAATTTATTTGGTTTAAGGGCTGCAGGTGACTATTTTACTCTACAGTTTTATTAATTAGATGTTCTTGCTACAGTGCAATAACATGTTTTTTTGCTTTTTTTGTTTGAAGGCTTTTTTCCCCAAAAAATTATTGTTGCATGATAGAATTACCCACCTGTAACTGTTTAAGTCACTTTTCTTGGAGAAAATTTGCATTAAATTGTACTTCAAGATGAGAACATAATCTACCCTTTAAAGAAGGATGAAAATAGCTGTATAGGAAACTTTTGGCAGAGAGCAAAGGTTTTCCTAGAAAATCCTGGTCTACTAAGAAGATCTTTTGCTGCTTCCTCAGTTTTCCATAATTCTTCAAGATTAATTATCAAGAAGAAAATATAGTTCAAATGCTAACACACTTTATTTCACAGTTAATTCATGATTTACTCAAAATTCTCAGAGTTTGGCTCCATCTAGAACAGTGTGTTTAGGATTTTTACACAGTACAGGTCATCAATAATTACTTAGCTGTTTAGGCTTTATTTTTCAAAGTTTAAATCTATATTTTGCCACATTTTAAAATATCTAATGTCCTCCCTAGGAAACTTCATAGAAGTGTTAGAATCCAAGGTAGCAACAAAGAGGTGGCTTATGGGTTTGGTGAATATTTTCATTACTTCAGAATACAGAAAAAAATCTTTTCCAGAACATGGAAAATATCATTTTACCAGTCCCTGTATCAAATTCTTTTAATTAGAACACAAAATCTCTAACATCAAATTCTAGTGAAATTTTTAAATTCATCGTGTTCAGACACTCAACCTGGTTGAAATTCTCCCAATGACTAAACCAGTAGCTAAAATTGTCCGATATTTAGGAACCTGTAGGGTCATTTCTGCCAAAGGGAGGAATTGGTAATATTCATAATATATTGTTCCAGGCAGCCATGCTTGTGAAGAATTAATGCAAAATCAGCAGAATAAGAACAAATACTCTCTTTGCGCACATTTTCCTAATCTGGCCTTCCACTCAGTCCTCTGCCCCAAGGCATTCTGCTTCTGAGCTCTTTCTTAGTGTCTGCCTGCATCTTCCCTTGTCTGCTCGTTTTCCTTTGCTAACATATCTGATTATGAAACAATTTCCTAGAATCCGTATTTGTGATTGGTGTCTGTATGGCTTAGTTTTTATCGGGCATTGCCATTTGGCTCAAATATCAGCTTCTCTCTCTTTTTGAATATGCCTGTCAATATCCACAGGTTGGGTTTGATGGTGTTAATGTTTTCCAGCTTAACAAGAGGATGGTGAAGGTTCATAAACTTTTCATTTTGACTTTAAGTTCCTAATCAGCTAGTTCCAGCTCTCATAAAGGGTAGTGCCCTGTCTTTACTCAGACAAGTAAGAAATCGCACTTCCCTCCTCTGCTTATTAAATCTGCAAGGATCTGGGATAGGGATCCAAAGCTATCTTAGAGTTTCATATTGCCATGTATCAGAGTAGCTTCAAAGCACTTGGGTTTAGAAAGCAGCTTCTGTTCTCATCCAAGAGCAATTGCCAGGAGGGAGGCAATGCCTGGAGTCTGAATTATTTTTTTTGCCATTGTCTCTTGGAGTGGGAAAACTTATGTTACACCTTTTGCTGCAATATGGCTAAGCCTAAAGGCTTAATCTAATATTACATCCCAAGTTATATTATAAATATTATTTTATTTGTTATTTTTGGAGCCTGCATGATGACAGCATTGGTTTTCATTCCAGATTACATCTAAAATAAGAAAAAGAAAAAGGAAAACAGATTTCCTAACAAGCAATATCTGTTTATCATCAGTTGCCAAGAAACTGTACAGTAGCTTAGAGAAATGGAGTGCTTTCTTCTATGGCTTGGGAGTCCAGACCATTGCAGGAACTTATGAAATTGGGAATCCAAAGGTTTTGTAAAATTTCTGTCTTGGAAATCAAAATTTGGTTTTAATTTATTTAATACTAAAGGTAACACAGAATAATTTTTCAGACTAAAATCCTTAAAGAGGCATTAATGTAATAATGTGACCAGAAATTGTTTTCATCTCTCTAACATTCCTTCTCCATTCATACAGCTCACAGTCTGTCAGCTACGAGCTCTTATTTGCGTGTATACTTCTTAAAGAGTACAAGAGAGAGACCAAGAGATAGCCCTTCTAGTACTGTGATCAGCCATGTATTATTAACTAATCACAAATTAGTCATTACTGATGCTTATGTATATAATATTCCTGAGCAATGTTTCTACAGGAGTTTTGTAAATATGAGCCCAAATTAACTGTAATCAGTTTATTCAATTCAATGCAGTAATTGACTCAACAAAGTCCTTCACCACAAAAGTATGCAGGTTAGAAGAGCAAAGATCTGAATATAGGTCAGCAGTTGTCCTGGTTTTTCAGTAATTGAACCATTTCTCTAACTGTAGAAATAAAGAGGAAGCATACAGCGTCAAGAACTTCTTTCTGGCAATGTAATTACATTTAAATCCCAGTCAGTACCAAAGTTAATCAAAGGAGCAGGCTTCATTAAAAGTATTAACTGGAATTTTAAATACCCTGCAATGAAATCAAGAGTTAACTTCCACAATCTTTCAAAACATGGCTATGCTACTGGAAAAAGTTATGTAACTGCAGATGCACTAGCTAAAACTATTTAAATAACTGCATTTAAGGGCTTTCTGAAACCGTTCTGTGATATTTGGTGAAAAAATAACTGAAGACTATTTTCTCCATAATCAGTTGAGCCTACCAGTATAACCATAAGATTAAAAAAAAAATCTGTTCTCCTACCAACTTTATTCAAGTGTTGTCATAGATGATATACAAGAAACAAAACCAGATAAATATCAATGCCTAAGCAATGTCTCCAGGAGCAAGTGGATTGCATGAGTAGATGTAAGTTTAGCAGAAGGATTGAGAAATTGTCCCTTGCCCCCTTCATGTCCTGAGGGTATTCATATCTCCTCTAATCAAAGTGCTCACTTATTCTGGCTCTTAAGTCAGATTCAGAGGTGCTCCTATTCACTCAGTCTGCTTACCGTTTAATTTACCAACACAGCTTTCATTAACATCAATAAAAATTGATATTGGTTTTATATTGAGAACAGTTTGCACCCCTGAAAATATTCTTATGCTGAACCATAGCTTTATTCATTCAAAATTTTGCCTGTGGATGCTGTTAAGTTCTGCAATTAAGAACTACAGGATAAGGGCAAAGATCTGCAAGTCAATATTCAAGATTTGGAACTAGCTAACCTGTTAATGATATCTTGCTATTCTTTTTTTAAATAATGTTTCATTTTCTATATTTATAATTTGTAAAATAGGATAGCAACCTCTGCCCCAAGATTCATATATGGGAACATTTCAGTGTTTTTCCTGTAGCTGATTCACAATAGTGACCCTACACAGAAGCAAAGAAGTTCCCTCTTAGTGAGGAATTCTTTTAGATTAGGTATGCTTAGACCTACTGCATAACAACAGATAGGTGAAGCATGTAAAATATCTCAGAAAAGGTAGCTCAAAGCAACACTTTTTCTGTGTGTCCAACACACACGTGACAATCACGGGTGCCATGCACATGCTGCTGATGTTCCCAGACTGCTATCTCGGTTGTCAGGAACCTAGTGAGATATGACACAAGTGATGGATCTCTAGACAGAGTTAACGTAACAAGTGAAGCAAACATTATGTTATCTGATTAAGATTATGGGGCCCAAATTGTCAAGCTTTTCATAAAAATTGTAATTAGGACTAGAATTCCCAAAGTATATGCCAGTTTTTTTTTAAAAAAAGCTAAATTCTTAGCTTGCCAAACATACCGGAAAGTATGTCCATACATGTATATAGGTCAGACATAATTAGTCCAGGAAAACTTCCCCTAGTAATAGGTATTTGGAAATGGTTCTAATAGGTATAATAATGGCCTGATAAAGTCATCTTTCAACTGAGGCTCAGAATAGACTCTCCACTTTCCTCATGCAATATACCATTGCAAACAGATCAGGATGTCTCCTGATCTGCCTTTCTGGGAGCTTTTTGAACCAGAAAATTACTGTCCAACTTGTCTAATAATAACAGACAACAGCTAAGGAACAGATATCATACAAGAGGTATATTGGTCATTTTGAGCAAATCAAGCACCTCTACAAACTTAGAGGAGAAAGCCAAATGGCACATATTCAAACATGAAATTATAATCGCAGATAGCAATACAGCATAAATCCTCAACTACCCAAACTGTTCTAGATTGAAGAGACCTATTTTTACTCCTTCTTTAATATCTATCACCTCAACATCTAAAGACTATATATAAAAATACAGTCTTTAGACTTTTTTACCAGTATGTCACTATAGGCTGTTTGCTGCTCTTCTCACAGTATGTGTTTTAAGACTTGAAGTTCATTGGTTTCACTTCTGAAAGGAACAGAGGAGAGAAAGCCAAACCCACAAGATGGATTTTCACTTTGTTCTGTTTATTTCCAGTGAAAAAAAAAAAGGCACAAATAGAATGTGCCAGGCCCAGTCCCTTTGAAGTTCTTGCAGGAAGCTGATATACATCCTCACAAGCTCTCACATCCCTCACAAAACAGGGAGAACAAGTGAATAAGGGGAGCTATGGGCTGGGCCCATTATGGCTTATGGCTTATGGCTTATGGGCTGGACATCTGTCCTTAGCTGCTAAAACATCCCCATGAGGCTATAGATGGTCAAGGAGTCTGAAGCTGCTCTGAACTATGCCTGGGACTCGTTCCAGAAAAGGAACTGCATAAGTGACATAAACTGTCTCTCTCCTTCCAGCTATGCCAATGATTTCTCTGTTGCAAGCTTATTCTTATCAGGATTCCCTGAAGAATCCCAGACACACAAACACATAGTGTTATAAAGAAGGAGAGACATTGTTATCCCTTGTAGAAGCATCAGACCACATCAGCTTTGTCTTTAAGATTCCAGGTAGACTGTCCCCATTGCTTTCTGGAGTGACACAGAAGGAGGAATACACTTAGGAACACTACTTCTGAAATGAACATTGCACACTTGCAAATAAGACCAGTAGAAAATAGAACTAATCAAAGAAAATTCAGCATTTAGCCTAATTTTTATTTTTCAGTGGAAACTATTGTTGCAACACTAAATAAGAATATTCTCAAATTACAAAAACGAAGATGAAAAAGCAGTACTGTTGACACTACCCCTCTGAACACTGAAGATGTGAAGACCAACCTTGAATTAAATTTTACTCAGTGGAGTCAAAATAAACAGTAGAGAACTTCTTCAGAATGTTCCCATCTCTCTTTTCTCCTCAGCAGTCAACTGTGCTTGAGCTAACAGTACTGCTGTAGGTTCTAGCAAGAGACTACAGGTGTAAACCAGCTTTGAAGAAAAAAGAATCTGTAAAAGCAAATTCTCCTCCATATTGTCATACTAATTCTTTTAATAGATATATTGGCAGACTTTTATCTTACTACTAGTTATTTATCATAGCCCGCATCCATGATGTATAGCCTCTCTCTAATTTCCATCTTAAATTATTAGGAGACATCCTCTCTGCTTCTGTATTGACCACCAAGAATCTCGAAGTATTTATTTTCTTTTATATTTTTGTAAACCAGTTGCAGCAATACAAATGAAGCCTGATCAGTATATTTTGTTTAGCAGTTATAAAGTCCTTCATTTAGGCAATATTATTGAAGTGCCTACCATGAACTCTAAAGCAGCTGGGCATTTAATTGATTCCTAGAAGTGCAATGAAAGTAGAGCAGATAAAAAATGACAGAGTTGTTGCTGATGCAAATGAAAATGCTACAGCAAAGCAGTTGGGGAGAATACTGTAGATGTTTACCTTTTCCCAACATGCCTACATTGTTTCTTCCACATTTTCCAGGCAAAGCTCACCTGGTTTTGCTCAAGGCCTGGAATGCAGCGAATTCTGTACAGCACCTAATATTTATTCATGCCATTGTCAAGAACATCTTTGCAGCTCCTGCCAAAGTCTGTCATTGAATGTGTTTGTTCAGCTGCATGGCAAAAACATAATACACAGTCATCATTTTTACTTCGTCACCTACTCAATATTTTTCTTCTCCGATTAAATTAACTCACAAATACTGTGCTTTTCATGCCAGAAAAATCTTATTACATCCATTCAACTAACACCCATTTGTACACTTTTATGTTCTTGAACATTTAGATACTTCAATAATAAGTTCTAAAACAATGGAAAAGCCAAATGCTCTAATTTACCTGGGACTCCGGAAAGTCTAATCACAATTCCAAAAGATTATATATTCAGGCAAAACTTTCTGCTAAGCTAAACTTCATCATTACTCACTATCAACTGTAGAAAGCTGCATATGAATAGAGAAAACACAAGGATAGTAAAGGACTCGGTAAAAAAAAAAGTTTAACACCAATCTGCATTTCCACAGAAGATTGACAGCAGCACAGGTGACAAAGAGTAATGTTAGTTAGCATGAGTAAAAACAGAGCATACCAGGGATTCTGGCTAGACCCTTCAGCTTCTAACTCAATGGTGTATCACCTTAGTTGCTGCTGCTACCCATGGTAGGTAAAGCATGGATACTCTTGCACTGTAAACACATCTACTACCTTGGATGGCCCAGAAACCACAGCTTACAGACATTTGACTTTGTGTCCGGGAATCACTGGAAAATAAGACTCCCCTGGGAGGTCTCTGCCAACTCTCTCTAGGCAGGATTAATTTATGAGATGTTCCTCTTAACCCCATTCTTAAACATTTTCAGTGATGAAGACTCCACAGCCATCTCAAAAAATCAGTTTTTCCATCTTTAGAGTCAGAAAGCTTTGTCCTAAGGCGTAATTTGAATTTGCCAGAGCAAATTTGTTCTATCTACCAGAGAGAACAAATAATTCCTGTAAAAGGCTGTTGTAAATAAAATCAAAGGCTGTTCTTATGGCCCATCAGTCTTCTTTATTCTAGAGAAAGAAATACAATACACCTCTTCCAATTTTTCATACATGTCATGTTGTTATGCCCTGGTTATTCTCCCTCAGACTCTAACTACTTTGTGTCTTTCTAGGAGTTTGGTGCCCCAAAACCTGACATAATACAACAGCTCAGGCCTTAAACAGTGCTGAGATGGTTGTTTAAGACAATGTCATGCAATATGGTGTCAAACAGGCAGAATTTCTGTGACCTATCACTTTTCCACTTTACTTGTGGCCAGTTACCCTGTTTTAAGAGGAAGTGAAATTGATTTGATGTGATTAGTTACTGACAAATTCCTATTCATCAAGTGGATGAATTTCACAAAGTCATATTGACTGCTACTTATTTCCTTCTCATCTTTTCGCACTTAAAATTTCAATACGAATTATCGAAAAATCTTTGGATAAATATGCATGTGGCTAGCCAGAATTCCTTTGCTCTTCCTCTCCCTTTCTGAAAGAACTGGTATTACATTTGACTTCTTACGATTTTTCTCATTGGTCTTCCCTGTGTCCTCCAAAACAATTGCTAGCAAATCTGAGGTGGCCATGATGAACTTCATTCTGGGATAATTAAGAAGTGTGTCAAAAAAATTAAAAACATTTGTCCTGCCCTTATTTTATTCTAGGCAGAGGTTTTACCCTTTTTAGCTGGTGTTAATTACACTAGCCAGCTGTTACAGTTGATGCATTTAGTAGAGTCTGATCCAATAAAAATATTTCAGCTGTCACAGCACCACATATCCTTTTCTTTTGAGCTTACTTCTCAATTGTCTAACTTCAGAGGAGTTTATCTTCCTGAAGACTATTGTTTTACTTTTGCTGCTTTACCTTCTTCTCTTCCTATGCATTGAGAGTTCTGTCTATCACAATCACATCACCCAAGTGATGTTGCCCTTGATGTTCTGCAATGGAATAGTGTCATATTTTATGTACATTCCTTAGACCTCAGTTTCTTACCATTCACACAGGTGAAATTATTGAGCATTTGCTCAGGTCCTTTCAATGTCCACGAAAATTAGAAAAAAACACTACTTGACTGAGTGAAACAGGAACTTACAAGCACTCAAAATTAACTGCCTGACAATGAAGTCCATTCTTTGTCTCCCTGACACACTACACCTTTCAGGATTTTAAAGAGTCAAGGCACCCCTGATCACAGCGTACAGTATTTACGAAGGCAGCCTGCGAATGTGAGCAGAAAAAAGGAAGTAATGTGGAATAGGCCCTCAACCAGCAAATCGAGAAAGATGAGTTGTGACTTATCTAGTCCTGGCTGAGAGGTCTAGTTCAGTCATGGAGATGAAAAGATATCTGACAAGAATAATTTCTCTGATGAAGGCAAAAACTAAAAGAAGTCTGGCTCTGAATTCAAAGCCCAAACAGAAGGACTCTGCAGCTAAGCTGAATCTGGATTAAAATGAGCCTGATCTTTATTGAGCTTTAAACATGGTCCCTACACTTTCATTATTCAGTACAACAGTGCTAGGGAAGGTGAATTCCCTGCTGTCCTTGCTGTCCTTGCTTCGAGCAAAGCACAGATACCATCAGACCTGAGAGGATGCCTGGCACCTGTTCAGCAAGTCCAAAAGACCCTGAAATTTACCTTTTGCCAAGGGAAAGCCAATAAGTGAATATCTGAGGAAGTCTCTTAGACATTGGAAAACAGTCTGTAGGAAAAAAAACCCTCAACTCTTTTGGAAGAGAGATTCACCTTCAGTTCTTCCCTTTTAACTAGCGTCAACCAAGAATCTGCTGACCAATGTGTTCCACAGTACACCTTTACCATCAGTTTGATAGTTAAAGCACATAGACTACAGACCCTTAGAAGATTCTGCTACTTAATTATAAAAAATATCCTTCACTTATCTTCCAGATTTAATGCTTTGTAGTAGACCCTAACTGTGAGATTGCCTGTCTGTTTCTTCTTTATCATCATACATATGCTTTGAGCTCCATTTTAGACATCAGAGCACATGATATCCTTCCTTGCTTTTAACCTGCTTGTCCTTCCTGAAGAATCTGTATCATTTATACTAATATTCCAGCCATATGAATTCTCCCACCAAGTCTCTGTAATGCCAATTCAGCTGTAATCATGATCAATTATTAAGATTTTCAGGTTTTCTTGTTTATTTTTGTTGTGGTTTAACCTCAGCTGGCAACTAAGCACCACACAGCCGCTCACTCACTCCCCCCCCCAGTGGGATGGGGGAGAGAATCAGAAGGGTAAAAGTGAGAAAACTTGTGGGTTGAGATAAAGACAGTTTAATAGGTAAAGCAAAAGCTGCGCACGCAAGCAAAGCAAAACAAAGAGTTCATTCACTACTTCCCATGGGCAGGCAGGTGTTCAGCCATCCCCAGGAAAGCAGGGCTCCATCACGCGTAATGGTTACTTGGGAAGACAAACGCCATCACTCCAAACGTCGCCCCCGTTCCTTCTTCTTCCCCCAGCTTTATATGCTGAGCATGACGTCACATGGTATGGAATGTCCCTTTGGCCAGTTTGGGTCAGCTGTCCTGGCTGTGCCCCCTCCCAGCTTCTTGTGCACCTCCAGCCTTCTCAGTCGATAGAGCACGGGAAGCTGAAAAGTCCTTGACTAGTGTAAGCACTACCTAGCAACAACTAAATCATCAGTGTGTTATCAACATTGTTCTCGTCCTAAATCCAAAACACAGCCCTGTACCAGCTGCTAGGAAGGAAATCAACTCTATCCCTGCCGAAACCAGGACAATTCTTTATATTTTTCCCATTAATATGATTGTTAAAGATACTCATGACTGAGCTGCTGTTTTGTTTCTTGTCCTTGTGACTTTATTATGAATAAACATCTCTCTATTACTTGTAGTTTTTTGACCCTCATGAAAGTTGGTGGTGTTTATTTTAGTATATGGGGTTTTGCCAGCTCTCCTCTTAACTCTTAGATTAAAGCCATTCTTTCCAGGTTAGCAAATGACTGTTCAAAATTGTTTTTCTTCTTTTACTGTGGGCTTAGTATTTTCCCAGCAACTTACAGAATATCACTAATAGTCAAGGTAAACTAACATCCTTCCAGTGTCATAGGTATAGCTACACATTCATCTTCAGGTTGCCACTTGACTGTCAAATGGGAGGCTTCACAGGAGTCCCACCTGAGTTTCTGATCTCCATATCCCTGCCCCCTGTCTGCAGATCTTTTGACCTGCCCTGCATCTTTTCCGGCAGTATCTTTGTGACAGGAGAGGAAGATGCAATAGAGGTCAATGAGGCAGATGAGTTGCAGAAATAGTGACACTTTGACCCAGATTTCTGGGAAGCAGTATGTCTTTAGGGACAGTCAGGAGATGTTAACGCTGCCCTGAAGGTGATGGGACTTATTTCCTACCAACTTTTCTCCCCTTTTGGGCAAGTGGCTGCCTGTCCGTGAACCTCACAGTTCTTGATGGTTTCAGCTTTTCCCTCCTTATCACTGAGGCACTCCATCTTATTGTGGTCAGAACAGGTCTATTCTCAATGTTAGCAGGTGGCTGGCATGGGGTCAGACAGTTTGCCTCCAAAATGCAATAGACTAGACATTTCCCCCTTCATTACTGGGCATCACCTAATCTAGTTTACATTATCTATTTGTCTATTTTCTTCAGCGGTGATTGTATGTATCCTGTTTTATGATAACAGATGCATCTCTGCCTGACCACTTGCAGCTCTCTTCCCTGCTTCATAAGAGATTTTACTAGCAACCACAATCCAAACCAGATGTCCTTTCCTACCCAGCCTTCTTTGGAAGAGAATGTAGGTCACACTCCCTACAAATCTAATGCAGGACCGGAGCCAAGGCATACAGGCGCAGGTCCCCATCTGGGCACGGGATTCAGTTTCCTAATTGCTTGCACAAACCAGGATGTTATATGTATGAAGAATTACATTATTTGCTGCACTTCACCAAAGCATAGTAGAAAACCTGTAGTTTCAGGGTGGAAGGGAAAAGGGGGACGAAGAGCAAGACAGAGGCAGCTTTAAACCATATATGTGCCTCTGGGGGACGCTTCAAGAGCCCAAGTAACTAAGTTATGGTGCACCCTGAGGTGTTAATGGGCTGCCCCAAAGCCAACAGCAACTGAAAATTCACTTAATTAGGCAATGGAAACACTCCCTCCAGTCTCGACATAGCCCCATGCCAGTCAGAAGTTTTTTCCTCAGTTACTGAGCACGAGGAATGTTACCCTGCCTAGATCTATTAAACTGCTCCTTAGACCTCTGTAGCTGGAGTACAAGAACCACAGCCCAGGTAAGAATATGTCCCGCAGAATGCTGACATTCTCTTTGTGAAAGATGGAAGTCTTTTTTATCAGACCAGAATATGGCTATCACCTTGGCAAAATGCTGGCTAGATGGATATGTACCTACCACCTGAGCAGCATTCTTGACATGTGGCAGCCATGCTTTCAGTCACCTAACAGGAGGAGTCAAGAGAGGCAGCTTTCTTGCCATATGAAAACTGGAGGTGACTATTCAGCTGCCAGAGATAGGGCAGAAAACTAACGGGGGAAGAGCAGGTCCTCGATCGCTTTCTCTTTGAAGTTTTATTACAGCAGAACTTCCTTCTGAATATTCAACTGGCTGCAGCAGGAGTGCTGCACTTCAGCGGGCCTCTGTCAAACTCCCTCTGATGAACATTATCGTGTAGGCTTGGGAAAAACCTCTATACGCCAGAACACATTAGGATCTGCTAAATAACCTGAGACTCGCCTCTGCTAAGTGTTGTACATACTGGGAAAGGAAGCCTTTTGTTAAAGGTTTTACAGCTATTATTGGCTTAGGGTTTTGTTCTGTTTTCAAAGAAAGGAAAATAAAATGAATTTAACAAGTCGGTTTCAGATTTTTACAAAATAAATTGATAGGTTTTGTGCGGTGGTTCTCATGTTTTTATATTATGATACCCATTTAGATTCCCTGTTAGTCCACAGTGGTGGAAAACCTGGTGAATACATATGGAAGCCTTAACTTGCCTTTGCAACTATTTGAAGCATTTAGAAATCCATCAACCAGGAAAGAGAGCAGCATATTGCAAGTACCATATGGGCATTAAATGTGAACTTGTCAAAGGAAGAAAGAATAAACCATTTTTTACATTCTTCATGGACCATATTTTTTTCTTTTAGAATATGAATTGTTTCTAATCATATTTTGTTTTTAAATACTCAGTATAAGCCAAGGAAAGATCCAGGTTAGTAAAAAACCTTAGCAGGTTTACAGTGTTCTCCAATGATTACCTAATCCATTTGTCTCATCTGCTTTCCTTGTTGTGTGAAAACACACTGAGGAAACGTGTAAATGCAGTGAATTGTTCCCAACTCTTTTATTCACCTTTCAGCATGCTAGTTCCTTCCCTTGGCATTGATATTATTATGCATTTGTCAAAGATAGACTGTCACTTTAGAGCTTCTATTATGTGCAAGATTTGGCAGCACATTTTACCTTTGGGATTTGCTTATATCCTTTGCATGTTATTGTACTGCTTTGGCATTCAGTAAATTCAGTACACCCATTTCTTTGATGTTCATTCCAGCCCCTAAATGTGGAAACAATGACTGAAATTTTGGATCAAAGCATCCCATAGATGGCAGGCAACATAATTTTGTGATAATTTACATGAACAGAAAGAAATCCCATAGCTAGAATCTAGGCCTGTAACTGTTCTACAATTTATGTACTCTAACATTCAAGAAGAAGAAGAAGAAGGGGAATAAAGAACACAGAAGTCCAGTTGAATTCATACCAATGTGCAATTTCTCAATATAATTAAAAGAAAACTCTTTTTTTCCAGCATCAAATGCACGTTCTCATAGAAGTATAAGAATTCAGAGGTTAAGGACTGAATTGAACATGGACAGACAAAAATCTGCCTCATATTTGTTCTAGAATGGAGAAAAAAAACAACCTTCCCATTTTCTATTGTTTCCTAAAATACAGTAGCCAATACAAATACAGTAGCCAATCAAGTTAAGTGCAAACTTTCATCTATGATTTAAAACAAAAGAGGTAAAAAGATTTAAAGGAAAAAATTATTTCCAAAACTAGCAGTCCCAGTATATTTGCAGCGAAAATGAAAATGGTTTGGTCTACTTGGTTTTAAATTAGGCCCCACTGACAATGAGTCAATCTAAAGTCAACATCCTCACCGTTCATGTGGGCAGATAAAGGTGTATAGAGGAACTAAAATATTTGGTTTTGCTGGTATTTCATTCTACATAAAAAATAAAATAAAACAAAATAAAATAAAATAAAATAAAATAAAATAAAATAAAGTAAACCAAAACCTATTATAAAATATGCACTCTTTTTTGTAGTGAGGGAAGGTGCAAGTGCTAGGACAACTCCTAGGGGGTATTATAATATTAGAGTCATTTTTGATTACACAGGTTTTGACACCTCCTGTCTTGCGATGCGAGTGTAGCATTATGGTACAGTTTGCTTGGCCGGTAATCCCATACCCACAGGTATGTGAACTGCCCCAAAGCTCATTTTCAAACTGTGGGCTTTAAGAGGTGAGTTTTTTCCTGCCAGCTATATGCAACAGTGCCATCCAGTGGCAGCTCAGCCTACTCACACTTGTCAATCCCTAGGAATCCAACAAAATTACTATTTAAAATAAAATAAATAAACACTTTTTTTCCCTGAAAGGTAGCAAGCTGCGTTCAGATTAAATGTTAACTACAGAGCATCAGACCAATACATCTTGAGTTGCTGTAAACTCCTCTCATTGTATCCATGGGCAGATTTTAACCGTACAAACCAGAGTGCGCTTTTCTGTGTTTGGGGGGGGGCTGTGCAGGGGTTGGGGCAGTCCCCCGTGTGGAGGAGGGCACTGAGCTCCAGGCTTAGAGGCTTTTAGAGTATGCAGAACTGCGTAGGGCTGGTACTAGATCATGACTTACCTGAAGTGTGAATTCACCTCTGAAGCAAGACTCTGTGACTAATCTTGGCATCAATTGCCATTTAGGGCTCCTGGTTTAGGACCCTAAAATCCCACCCCTCCTTGTCCTGTATGGCACTGAGCTTCCTTCAAGTGATAGCAACAGCTGTACTTTGTACTAAGGTAAGGCTCTTGATTGCTGCATTTAAAACTCTTTTGTCTAATATTCATATGCAAATAAACACCCTCCAGACCAATATACATATATGCATTGTATATAGAACTATACAGAATAAAGTATTGCCATAGTAATTCATTCACAAAGAGCATTAAATATCCCCCATTGCTTTAAAAAAGGTATATGAAGATGCACAACAGAATTTGTGCATTTGATAATTCTCAGCCTTGCACAATTTCCTTGTTTTGACACAACCTGCCAAAGGTCTTTAACTGTTTAAGTCCCATGTGGTAACTGCTGGCAGATGTGCCTATTATTTTAATCACTTTAAGGATGGATAGACTAAAACACTGAAAGTTTAAATTACTTGCCCAAGACCATGTGGCAAAGCACTGATACAGCCAAGGACAGATCGTGCAGGACTGACCTTTAGACTCTAACCCAAGCTACTAGCCCGTGACAGATAAAGGGAGGGCAGTTGTCTTTTTTATTCAAAGCAAGAAAAAAAAAGTCTGTTATTTTAAACGTAAGAAAAATCATAGAGTGTTTCAGGGAAAAAAACCCAAAACGGTTAAAGTTTCAAGGCTGAGGAAGCATCTGCTCAGGGGAACGATCACATTAAACTCTTGCCTAAAACGTCTATCAAGGAAACAAAACCAATCCCTACCTTCAGAGACCAGATGCTCTGCAGGGCCTGAGCCAATGATCAGCACAGAAAACTTGCTCATTTAAGCCCTGGCCCAGCAAATCATGTTGCAGGAGCGCTGCTTTAGGCTTGTGAGCAATACTTTGGAAGTACATAGGCATAGTTCCTTGCTTAAAGTTATAACCATGTTCAACCATTCTTTTGCAAAGGAGCCTAATGATAAATGAATATGAATATTTTAGTGCCTTCTCTAGAGAGAACAGGATATTTCAGAGGCTAGAAGCCAGTAACATGCTCTTTGGCACACAAGCCCTCCACACATCACGTTCAGCTTCTCCTCCCCCTCCAGCGCAGGGGACGGGCCATCTCTGCATCCATGGAAGAACCTTTTGGCCCCCTCCACTTTCCTCACCTCAACCTCTGCTCTCCTTCCTGGAGCTCAGGCGCCCGTGTGCCATCCCTGGAGCAGGGCACGGCTGGGGTGGGCCCCCCCCCGTCCCCCCCCTCCCCCGC
>NW_008824035.1:8247811-8308448 GCF_000699105.1 Pygoscelis adeliae | reverse complement strand
CTCCGTCGCCAGCCAGCCGGCGGTGCCGGTTGTTCCCCTCCCCTCCCACCGGCACTACCAGGTCCTGCCACCTTGAGGAGCAAGAGACCGGCGCTAGGAATCAATACCGTCCTCCTCGTGACTTCCCAAAGCCCAGACGTGTTTTGGTGACTTATGGTGGGTTTTTCAGTACGGTAAAGAAGCAGCCCATGGTGGTCCGTGGATGTTTGCTTATAACCTTCAGATAACCGTGTACTTTACTCCATTGCCTAATCTAACATTGCATTAAATTTCTTAAGGATACTTACAGGCAATGGTTTGATGGGATCATGCACAACAAACCTGTCTGGCCAAATCCAGATTTTAGAACACAGCAGGAAAATTTGTTTTACATGGTCAGTTGGTCTTTTTTTTTTGTATCTGAGAACATACCAGAGTGCCCACAGGAAAACCATGAATTCTATAAAATGGTGGCAGGGTTTCTGATTTACTGACAGTTGCTGGTTTCAGTTTTCACAAAAATATTTAGCTATAGGACAGTGTATTAGGCGTATTCTTAAAGGTAAATAACTGCAGCCAATAAAAGTTCAGCCTATAAAGGGTCCCATCTTCTAGGAGTTTTCTGCACCGAGAATTACTACCAGCATAATCATGGCTCCCTGCACACTAATATTTCCTCTGATACAGTATGATCAATGTTGTGGAAAAACATTTATTATATTTCTTCTAGCTACTTAAAGGCATTACTGAATTATGAGCATCGCAAAACGAATCCACTGTGCATTTTTTCTTTATGTGACGTTTTTACAATCTTCATTTTCTGCTTTGCAGCCACTGAGCTATAGTGATCGCACTATGCACCCTCTTACAACTGACACAGGGGCCAGGAACTCCTTTCTGCTTTATTACATTTGGAATGCACTTCATATGACAACATTCATTCTCATTCTGCATTGGACCCTTATTTAAAGGAAGAAGCCATTTTTTACTGGACCTGTACTTAAAGGGAGAAGTTATGAAAGAAATTAAAATGAGGGAAGAGGGTTTAAACAGCTGTTTCAAATATGCCTAGTTAACAAAGGTGACAAAGTTTTGACTCAAAAGGGAGAAAAATGGACAAGGACGTATCAATGCACTGAGCTGTTCTTAAAATGCTAATAATTGTAAAGATGGCAGTTTATTTTCTTTTATATTACACGGTTTTTAGACATGGTGCATTACTGGGGATATTTTAACTCCACTGGAACAAGGAATAAAGGAGTAAGAAAGGGATAAATGAAAGCTGAGTCAGGAGTAAGATTCACCTACACAAGATACAAATTTGCAGAGGGCAGCCCACCTAATGGCCACTACTCACAGCAGCTGTAGACTCATTAAAACCTTGTGGTAGGAAGTCAGTTAAAATAAGATGGAAATAGTAGCAGGTTCATTGAAATTATATTTTTCTTTTGTAGAAGAAAACAGAATGTTACTCTTCAGAAAATAATCCTAATAAGTCATATGTAAACCTATTCTCTATAGGGATGAAATAATTCTTCACTCTTCCTGCCTTCGTATTCAGTGAAAATTTTCATCCAAATCGAAGTATTAATAGAAAGAGAGTGTGAGGCAAGAGAGAAATTTATAAGTTTGAGCACCTGAACCTGTGATTTATGGCCTAGAGCTACAGCCAACTTTATTACAAAAATGACTTCACCTATTATAATCTTACCCAGGGCTCTCTGGAGATGGTAGGGGGCTGAGCAGCATTAGAATATCAGAGGTGTTCACAAACAATTCTAGTCTCATTCTCACTTCCCTTTCCCCTCTCCTCCTTAATGCATACATATCACCTGTTGTCTCCTTTCCTGCTCCTTGATGTAAGCAGATCATGGTACTTCTCTCTGTCTTCCTGTGGGAACTGGCCACGGCCTCTCATTTGTCACGAGCTCTGACTGAAAAGTTCCTCTCACCGTTTTCTCTCCTTTTGCCTGAAGGACAGCCCAATTCTGAGAGTCATCCCTTTGGTAACCCTTGAAATTTGCTAATGATGGTTGTCTGTGCACTGCAGCTGATGATGTTGAACATTTAACCACCATCTGTGAAGCACTGCACAACACACCAACTAGCCTTTCATTTTGTGAAACTATTGCATCAATTTCCAGCAACTGTTTTATTAAATATAGATCTGTGCATGTTTTATGGAGATTGCATGTCCATTTGCATTATTCCAGGACTCTGTCTTTAAACTGTCTAGTGATAATCCTACTTAAGACAAATTAACAATCTCTAAATGGCATTAGAAACAGAATTTCGTTTCACAAATGCAGCCAAAATATTGGAGCCCACAATGGAAGGTTAGCAAGGGCAATCGCACTACTAGTTATGGCCTATCATACGGGAAACCTGAAGCCATCATCAGAGATGACACTTCTTCAGGTGCACAGAGATGCTGCAAGCATTATTCTGAGGATCTTCTTAGTCAGTCATGGCAAAGCTTCCTCTGGCATGAATGGAAGTGCATAGGACACAGAGTGCCCTGCTGGCATCCAGGGGGTCTGTAAATTATACAGGAGCTGTGTATTTAGCATGAGGTGATCAACATCACAGTTACGGGACATGGCCTCTTCAAGTAGCGTAGGTTGTTTCTCTCCAAAATAATAGTTATTTTGGTGGTATACAAGAGATGGGTATACACGACTGGCTGTCAGCCAGATTTCAAAGCATAAATAAGCCATGATCTTATTTACATACAGTCTTTACAGGCGACAGTAATATGTATGAGTGACTGCTACATTTAGGAATGACAAGATGGGCATTATTAATAGCTTAATTGACATTAATGCAATTACCCCTATCCCTATTACAGTTTGTAGAATTACACAGAAAGCACTGGCTGAGGCCTTATTTTCCCTAGAGCTACCCAAGGATACGACATTTTCCACCATGCCAGCTCTAGTCTTTGACATTAGATACTTAGCTACAGAATCATTCCAGTAAATCATTATAAATGCATTATAATAAAGATGTTATGAGCTATTGGATATTAACCCCCAGCCTCTGAAGAGAGATAAATACACTGGTTGCAAGATTTCTGCTTTTGTTTTGCAATGGAAAAAGGGTTTTGCTTACAACTAAAGAATTATAAAATGTTATGCTAATAAGTAAAAAACAGACTTTACCCTCTCTGGTCAGATTAAAGCTAAACATACCCTCAACATAAAAAAGAATATATAGAACATGAAGAACCAAAGTTCACAACCAAGCTTCTCATTTACAGATGCACATTTGCCTGTATACTGTTTGGAGACACAGCTATTGTATTTGTGTATGCAAATGCCTCCATTTAAACATCTGATTGCTGTGTCTCATCTCCAGGAAACTTGCTTCCTGTTTTTGGTTGTTTTTTTGGTTGTTTGTTTCTTACTCTTGGTCTCTCTTCAATATAGAAACGCAAGATTTTCTATTACTCTCTGATAAAGGAGTACATCACCTACATGTTCCAAGCCCAGGAAGTCAAAATAAACATAAATTTCAGGCTCAGGACTGCCTAATATTAAATTTTCATCAACTTTACAGGACTCATGGATTAATTCAGTTTCCAGCACAAATAGAAATAGAGAAATAGAAACATCATGACCATACATTAATTATACTGAAGTAATATACAGTAGCATTTAGGACCACCGTGCCAGGTACTGGACAAAGACATAACAAAGCAATGGTGCATTGTTTCCTTCCCAAAGAAACTGCATTGCAATACAAGCAAAGTAAACACAAAGCGCTAATGTGTACATGTCGGTCATTACGAAAACCAAGAAAATAATTATCACAGCACAGCATATAAAAACCCAAATTGGGATTGCAAAATTAATTTTCAAACCAAATATGAAGATTTTCCATCAAAACATGTTAAAGTGAATGCCCATACGGTTTCATGGCTTTGCTGGGTTTCGTTCTCTCTAATTCATTAAACCCAGTTGATTTGGGATTTTGTTTGATTAAGTCTAAAATACACTGTAATAAATACTGTAATCTGTAATTGTCATTATATACACATATATGAGTTTTTATGTCTGTATTAGCATGTGTACATGTTGGCATGCACATGTGTAGAGGAAGGCTTTGTTGTTTTCCCTTTTCTTATTACCTCCTGACAGTTACCTGTAGGCTCATAGATTATAAACTTTTAAAAGTCATATATCATTGTGGTGCATTCCATTTTTAGCGAGTCTTTCTTGGAGGTGACTGGGAATAAATTCAGCTTGAACTAGTGCCTGAAAGAGATCTGTCTCCAGTATAACTGACTGCTCAGCTATGCTAGTTTGTCAGCTTTCAGGGCAGGGTTCATGTGCCTTATCTGTCCTGGCTATGCTCCTGATCACAGCTCAAACTCCCAGAGAGAACAACTTCCATAATAAAGAGTGAATTAAAAATGAAGCTTTAGCACCAACCAGGCACTTCTTATCTTGTAAAGTCTCAAGTCAGGTACTTCATTATACTTCAGCTCTTCTAAAACAAATACAGATCTGGCATCTGGTGAAAATACTTCCTGGCAAGATTTCATCTGTTCTAAAGTGAAACTCGTGACAAGGCTATAGGATATAATTCAGTGTTTTAATTTAACTCTGAGTTTGCAATAAGCATTGCATATTTTGAGGACAACGTTTAAGTGTTTGCAACGTCAGTGTATTTTTTTACATAAAACATTTATTTTTGACTACTGAATGGTTAATCACTGAGGCTTATCAGCTATAGGGGCAAAATAATCAGGACAATGGTGGATGTCTTGCCTTTCAATCTCTCCAAAGCAAGGCTGGAGGCCTATGGAGAAGATCCCATGATCCAGTAAAAGGTGTGAGACAATGTTAGGAGAGCTGAAATTTTACTATCTATAGAAATAAACAGATGATCTAATGGCCCTTTTCAACCATCAAGGCTAGCACCATTTAGATATATAATATGCACAGAAGGTTTTAGAGAAGAAAAGATTTAAGTCTGTGTTATTTTCTTCACTATTTCACATCACGGAGAAAAGAAAAAAAGACAAAAGTAGCACTACTGAGGTACTATCCTAATTAGCTGAGATCCAACAACATTATGAATCCCCATCCTCCTCTCAGAGGAGAGAATAGGAGCTTCTGCAGCATCAGGGGGACTGCAGTAACAGCTATGGAGCAGTCCAAACTCCCCTACACTGACTAGTTTGTAAGCTGGACGTCAGAGAATTTCAAATCCTGGCTCAGCTCACTGAATTCAAGTCTGGCTTTGGAAGATAGCCCTGGTATTAAGAAGGTGTAACATAGCTCAGAAGACACGGATACATTTCCTGGCTCTGCTTCAGATTTCCTGTGCAACGGATAGTATATGGAACTATTTCTATAAGTAACTTGGCTTAAAAGAACAGGATTCTTCAGTCTTTGCCCAGATGACCTGTTGGCTCTGCTTCACAGTCCCTTTTGGAATAAGCTGCAGCAGCTAAAGAAATTACTTCTCTGTAGAAATTATTGAAAATACAACCCACCCACTCCCTGAAGAATGTGTGAAGCCCATAACAGAGGCACAGAGGGGTGTGCATAAACTTCCCAGCTGCTGCAATTCATGGCCCTACATATTAATATCAATTTTTTTTTAAAAGTTAATTGAAGTGAATATACCGGGCTGTGAACAATGGCAAATGAAGGCTTTGATTCACAACCCTACTTGGACTTGGCTGCAGCAGCAGCAGAAGTTACTGCCCCTCTTTGGCAGTTACTCAGTTCCTGCAGCTAGAGCGGTGAAAGATGACCAACCTATAATCTAATTCTGGTTTTCAGGCTATAATCTAATACTGATTTTCAGCCAGCCATGGAGCTGTCATTACCAAATGTCTGTGCAGTGAGTGACCGAACGTTCCAGATAAAAATGAAAGCTGACAGAGGTAAAAAGAGAAAGAGAAGCCACAGAATGGATATATTTTAAGATGAACTTGATGGCACCTTTTCCAGAACAGAGAAAGGAGGGAAATAACACCCTTAAAGCTTGCCACTTTACCTGAGTATCAGGCACCAACAGCGAAAGACAAGCAAGTCCCAGAAATTATGTCGGATGGATTTCTGACAATAGCTGTATGGCTATGGCAAAGCAGACCCACAAGTCAAAGCCAACAGTGAAGAGGTTATTGGACACTACCTGTAGATTTAGTCAAAATTTTGTCTAAGAAGGTCAAAGCTTGCTGTTGTGGAAACCATTCTGACAGGCTCAGTTTTGAAAACAAGCGGGGAAGGGGCAGAAGAAATTCCCTTTCTGTTATGCTACTGTCATGAAAGTAATAAGCATCCTTGCCCAGCTCCTAGGATACAGGACAAATCCTGAGCATTACCTTAGGAAACACATTCGTACTTCTGAGGAATGTTCAAGCTCCCTTCATCCACTTGTCTATCTATGCTGTGAATTCCTTGATTGGAGGCTGTGTCTTACTACTGCTTTTGTTAACATTATGTAGTCTCAGTCCTGACTGAGGCTTTTCAGTCTTAACATAATAAGAATACTAGCCTGATGTACTGCTTTGCATACTAACGAATAAAGCTTACTGTGAGCTTTTTATAGGATTTAAAACTTTTATATATTGGAAGTATCATCAAAATGTACTGAATCAAAATTATCATTTTTTAAAACAAGTTAAATGAGAAAGGGTGCAGAGGGGAGGGTGCTATCTCTAACCACTATATTCTGTCGATTATATCAACTTCAGCTTTATCACTGCTCCCTGTTTTGTTTCTTTTGCACGTTAAGGCATTGTTCATACCCAGCCCTTTATGAAATGACACCCTGATGCTGCATCAGGCTTTTCTTGCAAACAAAGTGACTTTCATACAAGCTCCCTTCCAACTTCAAAGTAAAACATTTTTGTAGTTATTAATGGTCCATTCTTGTGACTATCCATGGGTGAAGGGCATTTGCCTCACTCACATCTTTAATAGCAAATAATTAATGAGGTGTTGGAAATTAACAACAATTAACAATGCCTGGGAACAACAGCAGAAGGTGTTTGATCCTCTCTAGATGAAGTTGAGAGAATTTGTTTCTCAGGCAAGGGCTTGTGCCTGCAAGGAGGGAGAGATGGAGGGGGATTTCTAATGCGATCCTCCTTCTTCTGCATTACCTTGTTGAAAGTCGTTGAAAAGTTGAAAAGAGAAGTCTTGTCAAGTTGAAAAGAGAACAGGAAGGCCTGTGTCTCTGTGATACAGGTACATCAATTCCAACTTCCACAGGGACTTTGAACCTTAAGTTCAGAGCCTTCAAGAAAAATCAGAACTTTCTAAGTGGGATCATAATTCAAAACTGTATTGCTTTGAAAGCCCAGACTTTCTGCAGTAACTAAGTCATTTCTGTAGTAAACAACGTTCCCGTCTTTCATATGCAATTATTCCTGGTGACATGATGGTTGCAGAATGTTTGCATGTCTTCATAAAGGATAGATATGCTCATGGAAGATGTTGAGCCACAGCTCAGGTAATACAGCAAGAATATTCTGGGAATACTCACTGCATACTTGATTTGTCCTTTTGGTCTTTCCCAGGCACAGACAAGATACTGGGCAAAACAGACCCTTGATCTAATGTAGTACAGACAGTCCTATTCCTCTTATGTTATATGTAAGTAAATCACACTAATAAACATGCAAAACAGTCATAAAAATGTGCAAGATAGTCATAAGCACGCATAGGAAGAAGAACAGGACTGTTCCCCTCTAAGTGATATATTTCCCATGTTTCACAGAAATGAAAAGCTGATGAAGAAATTCAGTTCTGCTTTTCCCTTGCTGCCCATGCTCCATGCAGGGCAGCATACAGGAGCAAAGGAACTTTAAGATAAGCAGTCAAGTCCCCACTCCAATTCCTCATCATGATCTTGCAGAAAGATCTACTATAATTGACCTGAAGAACGTAACTGTGTCTGTTTACTCTCTCTGTTGATTCCTGTGGGAACAGCTAGGGCTGACCTTGTCCCTTATTGGAGAGCAATGGGAGTATAGAAATTTGTCAGGAACCTGCCCAAAACAAGCAAAGTTTCTTCAGCCTTCTAGCGTGGAATCCTTTACTTTTAGCTTGTGGGATGTAGTTTAAAGTGTTGCCCAATGCCCCAAGAAAGATCTACAGCATACAGCAAGAAAACAGATAGAGAAAAAATACTTTCTCCCGAATAAATGTAAGGAAGGCAGTAACATTCTAATCTCTTGATTTAAATACGAAATTGGAAGGGTCTCATTTCTAGGAATGAAATTATACAGTAGAACTGAATGATAACGGTACATAACACTCCTCCCCTCTCCTTGGCCCAGGTGAACAGAAAATATTTGGATAAATAATGTTCTAGATGTAAAACATCAATTTTCTCCTAGCATGAGTTCAGTCAATGATCCCAATTTACAAAATAATTATCTGTGTATTGTCCCTGAATTTCCACATCCTCGGAACATGGTGTTACAATTGGCATTTCTATACACAATGGGGAGTTTTAGAAAGCATAAGGAGAAATAATATCTCTTTCTGGAAATGTTTAAGTTTAGAGGTTTAAGACACTAACTCCAGATGTTGTTTTTCTGTTCTCCTCCTGTTCGGTATGATGCGAAGACTAGAGTTGATAACCTGCTAATTCCATATACAGGAAATTTAATAGAATGCCCATCAATTGTTTTTCGCCTTTGGATTCACAATGTGGAGGTGATTTCTTGTACCTCTGTGTGGATCTCATGATCAGTAAAAGATAATGTATGTACATATCACTTCTAAGTATTATTCTCACAACTTTGTATTTCAATCAGGCAGTACCAGGTAATAAAATTTATTACCTATATTACTCAGATTTGTGATGGAAAAACCTTAAAGAACGGTAACAATGCAAATACTGCGGCATGGTAAAAAAAAATGCATAGAATGCATATCCTGAAATACATTAAGTGATATTTTAAAAAAAAGAGTTTGTTTGACTCAAGAAAAGAGTAGCACAAACCCAAGCAAAGTACAGTGGATGTTACTCCATCCTTTTTCTCCAGAGCCACATAATGGGAAAAACACAATATCAAGAAGAGTGTAACAGAATATAAAATTCAGAGAACAGGTCTGCAACCATAGAGTCCCAGGAGCCTTGTCTGTAATGAATAAGATGGGGAAAGATTGGAGAATGTTTACAGAGATAAAGCAGATGCAAGAAACTTCAGAGGCTTCCATGTAAGGTTAAGCCTCCACTTTTCAGGTCAACTGCTGCAGACAAATCTGTCATTCAGTGCATTGTGACTAAGTGATGGGAGCTCTATTTCATTTATATCTACAAGCAAGGGTCAAACACCGTACAGCCAAACTGATAGCAGACAGTTTCATCTGAGCAAACCAGGTAGAGAAGGAATGCACTTCAACTGTTCTTAACATCCCATTCGCTTTATCTGTACTTCTAGGCATGACAGCATGCATGGTATTTATGGCTTAAAAGAATTTCCATCTGTAAGTTTATTGGCTTGTAAAAAACAGTGAGAAAACAACTTAAATACACCAAACAGCTTACAACAGGGCAGGTAGATTTTATTCTCACTTTGTACACCAGAAAACCTATTCATGTCGCTATTTAAAGGTTTAATTATTAGAGCTCCACTGTGTTTCAGAACAGCCATACTGCTTCAGCTCAGCAGGTCCAACTAGCGTTTTACTCTGCCTCCAAGGTCATAAGCAGATGCCTGCGGAAGAATAAGAAGAGGGCAAGTATACTTCCCACTCATATTTCTCCAGCCTCCTCCTATTTTCAGGTTGGGGACATTCTGAAGCAGAGGTGGTTCTTACACATTTACTAACCATCAATGAATGTCTCCCACATGAACCTCTCCACCCCCTTTTTTAGACACTGTAAGCATCTACAAGATGCTCTGGCAACAGTTTCCTAAGATCTGATATCCATGGCATAAGGGACCCTCCATCCTTTCGTTTCTACTACAGCATACTATTAGTAATCTATTATCCCACTAATCTTATCATAGTTTTCTTAGTTGTTTCATACAAGCCCAAGTGTGCAGTCCTCCTTCAAGCAGCATTTTCACTGACTCCAAGTACTGCAGGTTTGGGAGCTGAGTTGTTAACCCTGAATATGTCACTAAACCAGCGTACTTCTCTGAGAGCTTTTTTTGTGCAGAAGACCAGGTATATGAAGCTGTTAGTGTAAGCTAGATATTATTGGGCTGAATAAATGGTCAGAAACAGCTGGCACTATAGACTTAGCTTTGTCATCAACTGATGAGCCTTTACTGAAAGCTAGGTGAATTGCTAGGTTTTGAATAGAACACCAAAAAACATGTGATAGATCTAGATACTACAGCAGAAAAAACCATCTATAAGGAGAGTACATTAATTTAGACATACAAATACTGTGACACTCTGGAAGTAAATGCAAAAATTATGAATATAGACCTTAAATTTAGAGAATCTCTTCCTCCTGTCCACAGGCAGCCAAAACATCTATTTCCAGAGCAACCATCCACAGCAACCTCTGCCAGAACCACTAGAGAGAATTATACTTCAGCATACCATATGGCCTTAAAACCTCAGTGATGGGCAGACCTTGGGCATAGATTCTTCACAGGAAAGGTTCCAGCACTACTTGCACAGTGAGATCATACAGGCAGCAGGGTGTTCTCTAAGTGTCAAAATTACCTATAAATTACAAGATAAGTTAAAAATTATTTGGACATTAAACTGGCAAAAGAATAGAAAACAAAATACCTTCCCATCCTAGTCGTCCTAGCTGTAAAGAGTGGAAATGAGGGAAATCAGTAAGTCATAGCAAAAATACAAATGATAGCACAGAACTAGGCACAGTCATAATGATGAATTTATAAACCATTATTAATTACTTTGTATAGTCACTAACAGGAGGATGAGTCAAATAGTAATAAAATAATAGGTCTAGCAGTCTGCTTTTTACGATGATTAAAGTTAGTATCCTAAGCCCACATTAAGTGCCTAAGTGGTCTTATTTTCAGATTCCCATTTCAGATACTAAAAAAGACACAGCTTGCCATAAACTTTTATTTTAAGAAGAATCACATTCCCAGATATGCATTTGGCAAGTGGAGTAGGTGATGACTATACATCTTCTACCTTCTTCAAGAAGTTCAGCAACCTTTTAACCCTCCAGTTGGATACTAATCAAGGGCTAGCTAAGGAAGAAGGACACTAACACAGCTTGGGCCTCCATCCTGTAGGTTGCCTGACTTACTGCAGGTCTAAACATCTAGCAGGGAAAACAAAATTTAAACCAAGCAAAAAAGAAAACCTGCTAAGAACTAGATTGAAACATGACCAAAAAAATCAAAAGCACTAGGGGCACTACTTAGGATTCTGATACATACGACATCAATCTGCTCTTCTCTGTACAACTCCTCAGGGCTGGCATTCCAGCTTCTTTGGCTTCTATTAAAGTGGGGTTTTTTCCCCAACTAATCAACATGTATTTCTCTCAACCAATTTAATTAAATTTTACAAGGGAAATGCAGTCATCTGCGTACTGTTAACTCCAGATATTTTCTTACTTAGGAGGAGTGTATGCCATTAAATCCAGCAACATGTCAGTTAGTTCTCACGAATATATTGGTTTAGTTTTTGCATGATGTCAGCAAAAATATACCACATTTCATTCACTGGAATATCTAGAGATTATAGTAAAGAAAATAATGCAGTATTCTTAATTTGAGTTCACAATTTGTAATTTAGGAATTCTGTACATTTTCTGCAACTCAATGGATACCTAAATTTCCCTTTAAACATTCTACATTCAATCCCCAATCTGGGTTTCTCCCTTCTTTATGTCCACTGTTCCCAGATTATTCACTCTGACCTTGTTTCCAGCATCCCACATATTACCAAGAATTCCTTGGCAAAGAGGATAGTATAGTACTATCAAATTCACTGTACAAGTGTCCCATTTACAGCCATAACTGGCAGATCCTTGTTAACTAGGCTGATGAATTTGTACCTAGGCTGTTTGTATGTATACAGCCTTCACTCATTCACCAATTTAGATGACTAGAGGACTCTCCATAACTGTACTTTAAACACAAGAGCTTCACCATCCTATTTGAGCTCCACCAATACCTTGGCAAAGCTGCATGCCCTGAAATCACATCACTCTTAGCTGCTTCGCCATTAGTGCCCTGGGCAGATTTACGAAGGAGAAAGAAAGGACTCAGAAGGGCTTTAGCTCACTCTTTAGCACACCATGCAGTGGCATGATCTCCCTTTTCCCCATTTCAATTGGAACCGCATTCCGATCAAGAGACATCCTTTCCTTTCGAGGAAATTGAATAAGTAAATGAAAAGTAAATGAACAAGTAAATTCAAAACATGTTAATTCACTTTCTTCATTAGCTGGTTAGCAAAATGTTATCTAAGTTTTTTTTCTTCCCTTACGGCCCACTGATAGCTACATAGGATCCCCAGTTAAATGTATTCTTACACAAGCTCCTCCAGGTAAAATACACTACAGAAGGCAGGTAAATATAATGTGATGTGCTGGGTACCGTACTGGAAATGGTACAAAGCCATCTGTTAGTGAACTCTTCTTCTATCTGGTAGTATTGATGATGTCATTCACAATAAAAACGAAATGAGAGGATTGTCAACAAAGCCATAAAATGAAATTATAGTCCCCTAATGTGAAGCAGAATCTAATTGCCCCCCTTCCCTGCTTGTCGCCCCCCCTCCCCTCCGCCCCCCCTGCAGCTGTTTGCTTACCTTCACTTGCAGATGTTTCAGATTGTCTTGTCTCCTCCAAGGCCTCTCCTATTCCTACCCACTCTGCATCACCCCTTTTCATTCCAGACTCTTATTTTAAGGATACTGAAGCTGTTGCACACTCTTTTCATGAAGATAATGTGTTGTCAAAGCTCAAAGCTGATAGATGGCACAAAAACTAGTTTGCGTGAGCCAAACTTTGGGATAGAAGTACTACCTCACACTGAATTCTTACACCTACTTGACAAGAGGGATAGTGTAACTCCAGGGCTTGAGGACTGAGGCACCCTTATTGCAACCTTCTTTCTCCACATCAAGCCCAGTGCTGTCACAGAAGAACATTTATTCAGGAATGCACAGGACAGAAGCCCCAAATACACGCACTTATGTAAACACGGACAGAGTCAGTCAATGTTTCATGCATAACTCCACATGAATATCAGAAAAGGTCTATGAGTTCAATCAGAAGGGTAGACCAGGACTCTTCTGCTTTTTCCCTCCAGCAAGATATTCCTACAGAGAGATATCATCAGATGAAAGGTTTACAGTAAATTAAATCTCATCTTTGGCATAATATTTAAACCATCAATGATATTTCTCTGGGTTTCCTACTATAAATGCTTTTCTTTTTACTATTAGTTGGATGATTCTGAAGGAAAAAGAGGAGTGACAAGAACTTCATGGGGAAAAAGGGAGGGTTTTTTTATATTTATGAGGAAAACTTACAGTAGCTTGCAAATTACAACACAGGTATTTATTCCCCAAAGGCACATTGGTCAAAAAGGAAGGCAAACCACCACCTTGCATTGATTTAAGCCCTTTGGTATATCACCTTCCCAACTGTTCCATTCAACAGGAGAGTTCTCAGTAATAGCTTTTTTTCTGAATGTAATCTTGTATTATAAATATTGTCTGAACCCTTCCAAGAGGAACCCGTTTTACTACCATTTCATATCAGAATGGAACTGGACAGGTTTGTAAAATGTACAGTTTCTACATAGTAACTTCAAGTTCTACTAAGCAAAGATAAAAACAATCACTAGCTCAATGGGTCTGACAGTTTTATCCACAAATTTAAGTTCAAAAAGCATGTAAATCCAAAGTCAAAATTGCTATTGAAATTTTGTTACTGAAAAGGTCAACCCAAAATGATCAAACCAAAATTCAATAGTAATATGAACCAGATACATAAAATTAGATTGATGGCCAAATTTTGCACTAGATTTGGTCTCCAGTTCATATTGATATCATCATAGTTTATCCAAATTTACACTGGAATCTGGTGAAAAAATAGGCCACACAGAGCTGTAATGTGTGTCCTGGTTTTGGCTGGGATAGAGTTAATTTTCTTCGTAGTAGCTGGTACAGGGCTGTGTTTTGGATTTGGGATGAGAATAATGTTGATAACACACCAATGTTTTACTTGTTGCTAAGTACTTGTGTTGCTTACACCAGTCAAGGCCTTTTCAGCTTCCTGTGCTCTACCCACTGAGAAGGCTGCAGGTGCACAAGAAGCTGGGAGGGGGCACAGCCAAACTGGCCAAAGGGACATTCCATACCATGTGACGTCATGCTCAGTACATAAACTGGGGAAAGCTGGCCGGGGGAGCCGCTGCTCGGGGACTGGCTGGGCATCGGTCGGCGGGTGGTGAGCAATTGCACTGTGCATCACTTGCTCTGTGTATTATTATTATTATTATTATTATTATTATCATCATCATTTTATTTCAATTATTAAACTGTTTTTATCTCAACCCACGAGTAAGGCTTTTAAACACCATGTATATTTTTATAGTCCTCTGCTTCTTGATCAGGAAATACTGTATCCATTATTAAAGATTTGAGTAAATACTAGACTTAGGATATCCTGGCAGTGTATTCAGATGCACACCATGTTCTCACGCTAAGGCCATTCTTACCACTACTACTGATTTCTTCCTGTGCTAAGCAAGAGATCGTAACAGCGAAAAATAACCTGTGCTCTAAAATATATTGTGGATGCATCACAAGATTTATATTTAAACTCCTAGTCATGATTCCTATACTGGATCAGAAGAGATTTTCACAACAGTTAGTAGCATCTTATTTACAGTGGACTAAACACTAGACAGGGGCTTGCATTCTGAGCAAGTCTGAACAAAGTTAATTGACTTAACTCTTTGAAAAGGGTTGACAATAAGGGATTTGTATGCCATGACCCTCATAGCATCTATGTCGGGTGTGCTAAAGAATTCTGAATTATCTTGAATATTCTAAGCAACACAGAGGATGTTCTCAAGGGAGGGAGAATGAAGTACACTCATTCTCCATAAAAGGGAGTTCTCCATGACTCAGGAACTGATTAGACAACAAACAGAAACGAGACAGCATCCTTGCATCTATCAGTCAGAAATCACCAACTCAGTGTCACCTACCTGCCTCCCATTACCTACAAGTAAAGCTACTTACTGCAACTGCAAGGTAGTCTTTCTTCCAAGTTACTTCCATTGCACCCTGCATTATGCAATGTGATTTGATATACATCACAGAAAAGCAGGTGAGTAGAGAATCAGTCTACATTGGAAAAAGATAGCTGGGGGAAATGGCATTTTCCAATCCTCTCTTTTTTAAATTGAAAAAGGAGGGAGAGAGAAAAGTTAGGTGTCTCTCCTCAGTGTAATTTAAAATACTTTATCACCAATATCAATTATAACTGTTTATTCTAATTTATGAACACCTGCTTGACATCAACAGAACTGACACACCCCTCCAATTACTTTTCTTATATGATGGCATATTTATTTCACTCTGATGAGATTAGGCTTTTCTAATTTCCTGTATAACCACCCCCAGCTCTCTGTGTATCTCCCATTAAATTGTGAACAGGCTTCACACATATTTTTAGATGTTTGAAAACGGCAGGAAGAGCTTTTTGATGTTTCAGAACATGTTCAGTCCCAGAGTCTCAATATTGTTTGCTCGCTAACTCCTCAAGCTTATGTCATCCATATGAATGGACTTCAGGCTTTTGAGAAAGTTTACCATATCATTAACATCTGCCTAAACTGCTGCAGTCAGAAGTCTTTCCTTCTAATGTCAATGCCACTTTGAAAATAAAGTTGCAGGATTCCTCCATGTCTTAGAACATATTTAGAAGTCAATGTCTCATTTTCTATGATTAGTTTGTAACAATGTCAAGTGTGAAATTTAAATTAATGAGCGCTTCACTTATTGAAATTACTTCAGCACTTTTGCTACTTTCATTGATTTCTATTTACTTTGGCAACCACAAATATGAAGAACGTATTTCTAGATGTGACTAAACATGTAATATGCTAGTATAGATGCACCTACTGATCGAACATTACGCTTAACTGTAAGCTTATTTTGAAAAATTAACATAATAGGAGAAATATATTATTTATAAAGCACTGTTCATTTCCTGCATTTCAGACGGTGTCACCTTTAAGTTATTTTCTTCCCACTCTCTCCACACTAATGATTGGCCTACACTACAGAAACACAGCAGTAAATATGGTATCAACATTACCCCTCCATAGAATCAATTTAAATTTGAACTAATATATTCATCATCCAGTAAATAACATCTCAGCAGCAGATAGTGCTGTAGCTAACCTTCAGGGTATTTTAGCCTCCTGATAGAGGCCAATTTGAAGGAAGAAGCTGTATTTGATTCATAAAAGGTAGAGGCACGTGTGAAAATCTTTCCTTCCCCTCTGCCCTTCCCCACACATCAGAAGTCATTTATTTTATTTGTTAAAAATCTTAAAACACTTGCATTTCTTGCTAGTATCTAACAGAGTGCTACTCAGTGGAAAAAGCTAAAGGGATACTTGCTCAGAAAAGAAAGCCAAGGCCATGATTCTCTGCCTATAGGTTGGTTTGGGTTTTTTCTAAAGAAAATAATAGAGAAGAAAAGGTAAGTGGAAAAGACAAAACAAGTCTCCCCAAAGGCTACTCAGTGTGTTTGTAATACAGCAGGCGGCTCAGAGACTGCGTTGTGCCTGCTGGAACTCTGCAGACCCTCCGCGACATAGGGTTACCGTTGCACTTCTCAAAACGTGTTTTTATATAGCACAGCCAAATCCACAGCTATTAAAGCTACATTCTCTTGTCAAACAAACAAAAAACAGTAACTAAAGATGGAATCTGGCCTTCAAACAACAGAATAATCACCAAAGCAAATCCCCACTCTGTGAAATGGATTTTATATGCAAACATGGATTTAAAAAAAAAGAAAAGATTAATACAGTAAAAAAAAATGGAGGGGTTGAACTTTACGGTTTGTTTTTTTTTTTTTTTTTAAAGCCAGATTCTGCAAGCCCTTAAATTTCCCTAAGCAGCTGTAGCTACACAGATCCTTGCAAAATCAGTTATTCAGTCTCTCAAAACATTTGTCTACTAATACAGAAACTTGGATAATGGCCAGTGTGGTTGTGACTGTAAACTTGAAGCCACTTGCTCTTGTAGAATTGCATGTGCAAATCCTGTGGGCATCACTGGAAGATGAAGAGTGCAGCATCACTTATAGTCTAGAAACTTGAATGTGGCAGTCTGTTGATGCAGGAGATTTATGAATTCTTTCATATACGGAGGATTGTGCTAGCATGGTGCTACTTGCTCCATTTTAAGGTTGAAGACTAACTGATCTCCTTTCTTTTGTTTCCATTTTGCAGCAAAACCTGTTGCCCCTGGAGGATTGTCCCTGGGGATGCTTGACCAGTAAATGTGATGGTTGTGGAAATAGAAAGATCTCAACCTTCATAATTTCTGTATCTCAGCTTCTCTTTTGTGCTTCATTAATTTCTATCAATTTAGTAGACCAAGACCTTCATTTTTGTAACAGACCAAATCTGAAATATTTCCTATTTAAATTCCCAAATGAGCCTCCTTCCCCCAGACCTGACCTGTGATCCAAATCCCTCAGTTATTCTCAGGTAGAGTGCTGCAGCATGATACCATTGTATAAGGGGCTTTAATACAGTAAGTTACTTTTTTAAATGGTATATTTAAGAGCAAAAAGGCCATTTATTACTTCAGAAAAGATTGTCCATATAGCTATGACTGTACAGGAAGAATGATGTGTTCTTATCAGAATAGGTGACAGTACTTTTCCATGTAGAAAAGGCTTCTTAGAGCACGTGACAGAGACAAAATTAGAATTTTTCTAGCAAGCATCCTATACATGCACATCTGCAAGTGTTCCTGCTTCCTTCTCTGCAACCACTACTATACGTGACTGTTTCTGCTGAAATTAGAAAAGCATGTGAATCAATTTTGGCTTCATGGTTGCACCATAGTCTGGCTAAGCAATTACAGATGAACACCAGAAGACTCACAGAGCCTTTTATTTATTCAAAGATCCCCATAGATCCAAGTAAAATGTGAAACCTTTCTTGACGTTTGGATCCAGATTGGAATTTATTTCTTGGTTTTCACTCATTTATGAAGACATTCTGAGGCTCTACAGAAATTCTGAATTAATATGCCTACACAGTAGTCTTTTCAGTTTGGAGAAGGACATGTCTGAGCCTGTTAAGAGGGGCAAGAGGCTTGTAGGCTGAAGCCAGTCATTAAAACTGAGATTTAAGAAGGGTATAGAAAAAGACAGTTTTGTGAAGGACAACACAAGCTCTTTAATGAGCTTGTAAAGAACTCTAGAATCACTATTTGTGGACAGTATGACCAAAAAAAGGTCAGATTCGGGTCTGATTTTTAATTAATTTCAGCTATAAAGGTAACACTATTTTCTTGTGATTGATCTCCTAGGTCAGTATTAGAAAAACAGTTAAAAGAACTCATTTACTTGATCAAAAAAGCAGGTAAAATCAACCATGTGGTTTAATGGAGGAATGCTTCCTCTCCGTGTGATACATACACTCTCACATGAACAAGCCACGTCATCAGAAATAGGTGGCATGACAAGACTAGAAGCAGTTTCTGCTAATAGCAGAATGCTCAACACTACCAGCATAGCTTTGGGGCAAGCACTCATTTTCAAGCAATGAGAAAGCGATTTCTTTGGTTATTTCATCTGTGGGCATGTGGAAAACAGAATTGCTGTACAGAAAACAGGCAAACTGGCTGTAATGTCATTTTACAGGCATACAAGGCCAAAATCAGTCCTCAGTTACAGAAATCTGAAGTAACTAAAACCATAAAAGGTAGCTATAGCTTTCTGGGTCTTACACTGCATTGCAAAAGTCTGACAAAAGCTGCCAGAAGAGCTGTACACTTTAATGAGAAGCGTGAGACAGAATTTCCCAAATTTGATTCTCCTGTTATGTTTGATAATGAAACCAAGTATGTTGCCCAATATACCATGCTGTCAGCTTCACCCCTACTGCTCTCTCCAGTGCTCAACTTTGAGTTTTATGGCAAGATTACAGTGAGATTATTGCATATTGAGAAGAGTATTAGAAGGGCAAGGGCTTTTCTCATGAATTATGGAGAAAGTCGTCTAGCTCATGCTGAAAACACGGAGAAGAAATAGAGCAAGGACTGATGCAGGGGCAAAATTAAGCCTATAACTGTTGTGCAGGAGTGCTCTACAGGTAGTGCTACAGCTGTACTGGGAGGAACCAGTAGTTCTTGGAAAAGAGCTCTGTTGTGAGGAGTTGTGTGAGCTAACCTGGCACAATGAAAACACAGCTAAAACAGAAGCCAAGGCTCTTTGGGGTCTCAGAACATCTTACTGCTGGTTTTAATGAGCTGTCCTGTGAATTCAATCCATCAGCATCCCAGTGACCCAAGAACAGTCTTCACTAGGTCCCTTCTGTGCTTTCTGATCCTGTCATAGTCATAACACTAAGCACATAAGAGTTGTGAGAGCACTAAGACAGATAGCATTGAAGTATAGACACCTGGCATTTCCTACCTTACACCATCAAACATAAGAACCTGCAATTCATAGAAATACAGAGTAGATACTGCAACTGCTCAAAGTTTAAAGGACAATTTGGTACTGAAATGGTGTTATTCCAGCATTATTTTTACCTCTTTCACTGTGCTACTTAGTTGAAAAAACATACATTGATTGCTGTCATTAAATAATTGTTTTGCCCCACACAATGCAGTGTTTTGCATATTTGCTGATGTTTCCCCAAAAGCACTGGGGGAATGAATCATTACTGAAACAATTTACTTTCAGTTAGTGCATGAATGCTTTCCCATGATGCTTTGATGCTTTGTTTGTCCTCCTATAAAAATTATTTATGACCCAAGTGTGATCTTTTAAATCAGAATACTTATTCAGAAATCAAAGCTCCAGCATGTTAATGCAAGTAGAAGCCCTGACTAATTTTTCAAAGCCACGTTGAATATTCAAAAGCTAGAACTGAAGGAAAGGAGTTAACATTAATTAATATTTGAAGCAGTAAAATAAAAGCAACAGTGAAGCTAATTTTGCAGGACAATTAATCATGAGCCTTGCTAATTACACATGGGATTTTGCAAATGATTTTTTTCTCAGGTAGCAGAGTAAAAATGATAATCCACTACCCATCAAAATCATTGGCTCCTCACCAATGTCCCCAGCAAGAGCAATTAGTGGGAACAGCAGAGCCCTAGTAATTGCATGTCAAGAGAGGAGAATGTTAGAATTTTAATTGCTCCAAATAAAGACCACTTGCTCATACATACACCTGACTGTCCAAAACTAGTCTGCAAGCTGGAGCAAGTATGTAACCACTTCCAGGTGTCTACACAAAAATAACTCTGTGGGAGAAGCACTCTCTAAGCAACACATGCAGTTTCTGGAAGAAAATATCAATATGCACTTACATTCTGAACTGCAGTGTCATCACTTGACGATAAGAACTGGGAGAAAAATATATCACCCACTTGGGGAAAATGTGCATATTCTTTATATTTGCCAAATATTTATTGCTGACATTTTTTGAAGAACTTTAACTATCTTCAGGGTGCCAAGGGCTTCAAATTTACTGAATTTTAGGATCACCGATAAAATGTTTTTAACAAGACATCTCAAGAGGACATAAAATAAAAAATTACCATATTCATGAGAGCAAGCCTGTAAGATTGCAATGCTATAAACTGGATGTCTATAATTTGCTTGTGGCTTTCTTAATTAAAAAAAAAAAACTGAACAACTAGTAATTAGAGACTCCAGTTCCATTTTTGCACTTTATCCCAATCATTGACATGCTACCATTACTTTTTTGTTTAATATACCTACACATGGATGCACACAATTGGAAATAATCAATAATATTTAAGTATGTGTCCAAGATGTAAATGATGATGGATATATTTAAATATTGCTTTCCAGGAAATTATTACTTTACTGGTCATGTAGTAACTTTAAAAATGTATAGGTTAAAAGACATCCCTGCTTTTTCCCTACTCTCATTTTTAAACCAAATGGCTGAATTGCCTTCCAAGTACCACAAGCTCCTATTGTCTTTTGCTCTCTCCTTCCATTTCTGTGTATACCATATTGAGGTGCATTTACTTTCTGCTGTTAGCTTTGTTAAGCATTAAACCAAGAGTAGTAGCCTTAACTTGTCGAATATATTCTTTGCATGTTCAAAATCAATATGTACACTGTTTATTACACCATGACTGCTTGAGAGAAAAAAAGCAGGTCATGCAGAGTGCTGCTTCCTTTCCTGAATTACCAGCAGATCACAGGTGTTTATCAGACTCCCGGAGGTGATTCAGGTAATAAACACCAGGATGGCAGTTTAAATGGTTAGAAGCTTTTCCATCAAATACAGTCCTTGCAGTCCTATCGTTTTGCATATATTGCTCACAAATGGCAAATTATTTATGCAGCCTCCTTAAGTGGTTCCTTATGGTTTTTACTTTATTTTTCCAAAGCAGGAACCTTTTGAAGATGTGTGTTCTCATGACAAGGCAAACTATCATTCCATCTGTAAGTCTGACTCATTTCTTAAAGCTCACTGTAGATATATAATGCCAGTGACCTTGTTTTGCCCTTCTGTTTAGCTCAAATGTCTTTTCTGAGAAAGCACCAGTGTCATAGCAGAAGTTACTATTCTGTGCTTGTACAAGGAGATCAAGAATAAACTGTATGCAGTAGAAAGTGGCTTTTAATTAGGAAAAGCTTCTTCAAAGGTTTTCTTGTGAAAATAAAACGACAATAGGCATTGACTAATGATTGCTAGTTCTAACGCAGGTTTTAGAAAGATTTGCTATAAATTATAATAGGATGAGTTTTTGGAAACAAAATGTTTAAATGGAGTTTATTTTTGTCTAAGCTGAGCAACTTCAGAGGTGAACTTATGTAAGTTTATGCTACTACAGAAAGTTACTGTCTGAGACATACCTCTAGCAATTGTCCATTACCTATTAATAACTGGAATTTGTTTCATGGTGCTGAATCACCAAGCCCATATTTAATGCCAGGGTTGTCACATGAACCAACTTACTACTATGCAGATCACCTGCTTCTTCCCTTCTTGACAAACAGCTGAGCAATAATCACTTAGAAATTCCTTATATGCAAAGTAGATTTCAGGAAAGGATTTATGGTTGTTCAACATAATTTAGCACCAGGAAAGAAAGAGGAAAAGCCAGAACAATATGAAGTTTCTAAGAATCACCAGATCACAATTACTGCAGCAGTGGTATTATTTGTCGATCTCTTAAAATTTTATCAGTTATGTCCTCATCTTGTGAGACAACACTGATTTCCACAGAAGTGATATGGAATTGAAGGTGTTAGGAAACACTCCTAACAAGTGTTTAGGTCTCCAAGATTAGTTTCTGCTATTTTTCTACAGTTTGACAGATAACCTCAAGTCAGAGACTAAAGATTATGGCTGCCTCATACGTATAGGGTAAGTAATAGAGTATCACCAGTTTGATCATGGTGGGTAAGAGTAAAGAGAAAACAAGTATTACCATTTCCACTTTTTTACAGTATGAAAATGAGCCACACAGAAAATAAGCAACTTGCTCAAGAACACACAATAAATCTATAGCAGAACCAAACCCTGAATCGAAGTCTACCAAGCACTAAAATCCTACTAACCTCCCAACTCACCCTTCCTTTGTGATCGAATCTCACAAATAAATGTACTATTTTATAATCAGTACTTTTTACAGTTTAATGAAAACTTATTCAGAAGATAATACTAGATATAATGAGGAATGTCAAGTATTGTGCTATCCAGTATGAAATTCAGATTGAACTCTTTTCCTTTCCTGTTGTCTACTACAGGCCTAGGATGTAAGTCCTCTAAGGACTGTCTATATTTTCGTGCCATTTCAGACTGTCACTGCAGTAAATCTGATCTCACCTCACAGGCTGTGAAAAGCTTTATAGGACCCTCACCAATGTATGTGAACAAAATGGAGGACAGCAGAAAGTGCCAGTAGTTTGAAAGCAGACAAGAAAGATTTTCTGTGACTTCAGTTTCAGAATTCCAGGCACTTCAGAGGACAATAATTTTCAGAAAAAGGGAAAGTGGTTTTACATGCCAGCTCTGTTTTAAAGGAAGAGAAACAATTTCAAAATTAACTCATATCACAGGAATGTCCCACGTGCATTAAACGTGGAGGATTCTAAAACGCTGGCTGCCCAGGGAACTTGTCTTTTTCTAATTATTTTGAAAGAAAAACAAGAAGAATTCATTTCACTTCAATAAGTCATGACCTAATCAAATCCAATGAAGAAATAAGCTAAGAGGTGAAATACATTTTAGACCAAAAAAGTGGGTTGGATCATTGAAATGAAAAATAAAGAAATAAAAACTCCGCAAGTCAAAAATTCAACCCTCATGTAATCTCATGACTTCAAGATACTGGTATCACAAAGTCTTACTACAAGTTTCGCTCTATTGCATCGACCTTTCATCTTTGATAAAAACATAATATCCCAAAACACCTTCAGCAAAGCAACTTAAACAACTGGTACTGCATATGGTATGCAAATTGCAGATGGGTTAAATAATATACATACAGTGCAGCTGGTTTTTATCTGGCAAACAGGTGCTAGATTTTGGATTTGCTGACTAGCCACAACTTTAATGTCTTTTCAATGAAAGGTGAAATAGGGACCTGGGGAGTCTTCCGTTCATGCTTGTCCAGCTATTTTGGTTTTGTTTCTTTGCTAAAAAGTTTCAAAAGAACATAATATATGAGTATATCACAATACCCTTCCCCAGAATATCTTACTCTGAGTAGAAAACTGGCAGTTAATAAGCCAGAAACTAATGTGCTTAGATACTGAAGAAAAATATAGCAGGTGATGTGGTAGAAGTTGTTTCAAACACTTCAAACTGAAGCATCAAGACGTACAAAGTGCTGCACATCAGAGAAGGTACTTTAAATTTCTAGCTAAGAGTCTGGCCCCACATATTCAAATACATAATAAGAAAGCTAAGCATCAAAGACACAAAGTTCTGTCTCTGGGGTTTGGAGGAATAACAATGCATCTGCCCACTGGTTTCTCTGGTTCTCCTAACAGCTCTACCCCATAAACTCTCCAGCATGTTATGGAGCCATATTTTTTAAACACTTCAGGGCGGGAGGGTTTGAGGGCTTTTTGCCTGCAGAACGGAATGGTTACACAGACCCACAGTGATTACTGCATGGAGCACTAACACTTCCTCCCTCCCTACAAGTAAGATAACTGGATACGCTGTTACGCTACAAACTGTGGGTTTTTTTAATATTTTGACCCACAAAACACACATGTGAAATCTGGGGCACAATTAAAGATACATTAATATACACTAGATTAATATTTGGTTTGAATGTCCAACACTGAGGCACAATCTAAAATAAGACACTGTCAGTAAATTCAGAGCTTAACTATGACCTTCCTTCTTCAGGGGATGCAGAGTGTAGAAGTGAGTCCTATCAAAACCAACGGCCAGAAAGGACTATCAGAGTAGTAATCAAAACTGAATTAAACACCTGAACAGATATTACAGAGCAGGATCATTAGCTAAATGATTAGACAAAGCTCTTGGGCATTCTACTTATCCTCTTAGTTATAAAGCAAGGTAAAAATATTGCTCTGCTGACACAAAGCAAGAAGACAACATTGTGGTTTTGAACAGGAGAAAAGCTCTGACTGGAAAAGAAACTTCCCTAAGGTTAATACAGTTGTCCAGTTTCAGGTACTTTACAGTCCCTCTCCAATATATCACTGCACACTTGCACAAAATACCATCACATAAGCACAGCAATGCTGCCTACTCATTAATTATGCCATCAGTCACCTATCCTAAACATGCTGTAGCTGAAAAGAAACTGCAAGATGCATTTTCTTTTCCTCAAGGCTCTTTACCTTGGCCCTGTGTCGTTTTAAGTTTCTATCCACGTTCCTCCTCTCCTACATTCTTTGACCTATTTAGCGTTACTTGGCATTCTTTCAAAAACAGAAATCTAAAAAATGTACAGTGAGGGAGAGAGAAAAGAGACAGGGAAATAACCCCAACTCACAGAATCAACAGGATGTTGATATAAGAGATCCAGAAGTTCCTTCCCACCAGACAGATCAATGAACAATTACCTATAAAGCATAGGGCTAGGCAGCAGGGTTCAACACTGCTCAAGAATTATTTACTTCTCCTGCAATTTTAAAAAACTATTCTCCTTGCCCTTCAGTGTGAAATATATGTATGGAGGGGCTCTGAAAGCTGAAAATTCATTAGATGAACTGGGAATGAGCTAATAAAGCAAGCTCCCTGTAACACTAATAAGTGTGGGGGGGAACAGTCCTCTATAGGCAGAGCACCTGCATATGACTGTAATCAATCTGCTATTCATCACAGCAAATACTGGTACAGAAAGAATCAGCCAGAAGTCTCTTTTCATTAGGGGATAAATACTGCTTGTCTTTTGCAGGAATATGGGGCAACTGTGTGAAGAGTTCGCAAAGTCTGTATCCATACTGCAAGACACCCACTCACACAGTCTGGACAACGCCGATTTCAACCCCAGCCCCTATGCCAGAAAATTTTGTGTCCTAATTGTTCCACTGTGTCCTCATGCTCTGCGAAGCACTACCTCCAGTCTCCAGTGCTGTTTCAAAGGCATTACAGCTGAGACAACACAGATGGCCATATTAAGACAGAGGCTACTATAAGTTGCTTGCTTTGTACCAGCAGCAGGTATCTTGAGAGTTGCCATCTGGGCCAGGGATGAGGCAATGACCTTCTTTCTATTTAGCCACCAACACATGGGTTCATGCTTTCAATAATCTGCCCCACAGCCATGATTGCTAAGATCTGCTATACCCAGATGTCCCAGCAGAGATACAGGTGGAACTAGGATTGGCACCAGATGATAGTTAAATAGCAAAAGGAGGCCTACAACAGTGAAGCCAAAGACTGGGGGTACGGGGGATGATAGCTGTAAGCTGCTGCAGGGAAGAAGATGGCATATGACACTCTTGAGCAATGAATTCAAGGATACAGAGCCCATCTGAGAGAAGTCTGCTTCCTTTGCCCCCAGCTGTCCCCTGCACACACAGGAGCAAGTACAAGTCAAGAACCAGGGAGGGTGTTTCTGGACATCTCTGCCTAAGCAAAGAGAAGGGAGATGGACTCATCCCTAGAGGAGACTATACCATGTAGTCTTTGGGCACCAGCTATGCAAAGAGGGAAAAGGGAAGAATTGATGTTTGCTCTTAGAGAGACAACTTGACATGAGTGCCCTCATGCTTGCTGTATAGGCATGAAGCACTCTTCCCTGAATGGCCCACAACACTGAACTCCTAATGCAAGCAATGAAGCAGCACAGGCAAATGCCATCTGCCAGACATGCACGTTCTGGCAGGCCCTGCACCCTTCCAGAGCTGAACTTGGAAAACAATGAAAGTCTGACATGGTGTTTTTGCAATGGAATTACATCAAGTGAAGGTTGAGACTAGCACAGACCCGGAAATTTCCCACTATCCATTTAGTAAAGAATGAGGGTTGCAAAAGGCAGGCTTGTGGCTGCTCTGGAAAGGACTCAGAAGGACTTGCAGCAAGCACTGAACACAGCTTCTCTAGAGATTGGACACCAGGGCAGATTGCTACACCTGCAAGTGTCCGTGCTCCCTAAGAACACTTGTCCATGCTGGAAGCATAAGCAGCAGGATAATGAGCAGCTCCACGTACTCCCATGGAGCTGACTTTGTGATCCTAGTCACCAGCTACAAAGGAAGGCTCCCAGCATGGCTGCATTTGTTCCTGCACCTCCTCCTGGAAGGCAAAACGTGCCCAGAGGTGCTGTGCAATCTAGCCAGCTGGGAGACTGGAGGGAGTAGGCACACCCCAGCTGAAGTAATTGGCCTGGCATTGGTGGGATAAGGGTGAGATAGGATCAAGTTAGCAGGAAGGCTGCCAAGTACAGCCTGCAGGAAGCTAAAATATATGTTTTCAAAAGGTGTATTTTGGACACAGGTTATCCAGTTCATGGGCAGAGAGCCTGTAGTCTGGATCCAAGGTCTGAACTTCAAGAGCTGAGAGTCTCAGGCTCTTTATTTTTGTTTATATTATATTTTAAGACACAGCTGGTTCTACAAGGGCCCTGTCAACTTCCTACTTAGTTGTCTGTGCCCAGCTAGAATATGGCCTGGTTTTGTGCTCCTCATCTTTGTCAGGGTAAAGTAGCCAAGGTTCTTTTGACAAGACTCAGAGGAATTCCAGATGGCCTCAGCAAGAGACCTCTCTTCTAGCTTCCTGTAAAAAAGCTCTGACTCATCTTTATGATTAATCATAAATAGCTTGTTTGGAAATACTCGGTGGAAGTTGACCTAACTGGATCTAACTAATCACACAGAAAGGCTGGTCTCCATGTATGAAGTCTCTCTGGTATTTTCTCTTCTGTTCATCAGGCAGTTGCTGGGTGTTGTCTAAACTGTGTCTTAACTTTCAGGGTGCTCCCTTTGCCAACAGCCTCTTTCTGTAAGGAAAAACAGAAAAGCAAAAGATTTTCTTATGTTTGACGAGTTTTTACACTTGAAAATATTTTTTTTTAAAGAATTTTATCAGTAGCAATTGTCTTCCTTCTTGACTATTCTCGTTGCAAGATTCTTAGCTTTGCAGTCTCCTCTTGCTCTTTTCCCACACTGAATTGCTGCGTTGCAACCTGGGAGATGTTCAGTGTAGTTACCTTCCCAACAATGACACTTGTTTCTGCTCTGGAGCTACTGTCAATTTATCATACAAAAACATGAAACTAGCCTCTGCATCTGGAAATTAGCAGCCCCCTTCTCATCTAGAGAACAAAGTAATCCCTCTAATGGGCTACAGTGATGCAAGGCAGATTGGAGTGACACAACAGAGTTCAAAAGCATCAGCCTCCACACTGTGCCGTGCACACAGTGTGTTGGAAAGCATTCAACCTGAGCCTGGTGCCTGTGCCAGTTGCACAAGTATGGCACCTGCTCTGAATGTCTCTGCCGGGATGCTTGACCAGGAGCCAATACCTTTTTCCAAAAGAGGTGTTAACTCATGGGTTCACAGTCTAAACACCTCCCAGAAACAGAGAGTAGACGGAGAAGAATCATGATTTATAAAGTAGATCTAGCAAGTGGACAATCTCTCTTAAATCCTGTTTTGCTTGTCTACATAATGTAGAAACTCTCTGCCAAACTGCTATGGTTCTGTGTGCAAAACTATGTCAGAAAGAGAAAGAATTTAGTCTTCATCTGTGTAAAGGTGACTGGAGATAATGGAGCAGGTTGTAATAAATTTCTTTCTTTAATTAATGCCTCCAAATCTCAGAAAAGGAAAGTCTGCTCTGTAATTAGGTATGTGTTAAGCTTTACTCTACATCAGTCAGGCTCTCCACTAAAAAGCAGCATATCTCATCCTAGTCTCAGGAAGAACAGAGTTTGTTTTGTACTAATATACCTGCATCTAATGAACATCATTTATTACTGAGCCTGTGATGCAGGCCCAACCATACTCCCTAACAAGTAACTTTTCTCAAAGCATCAAAAGCTAAACTAATGTCATGGCTTTTCTAAAGCCATTCATAGCACCAAAACAGATCGACAGTGCAGTATTTTAACGCTGTGAATGCAGGGCTGCCCAGTTTGCCCAGGAATGATTAAACAGGAGATTTGTCCAAGTTGCATCTTGAATTGGTGGAAGGGATGAAGATAGAAGTAAGTCAATGTACTCAAGAAAAAATGCCATCATGTTCTCTGTAGACACTGATCAACAGGAATATAGCCCAGGTGAGCAAGTGCTTCAACACATCCACAGAGCTTCCTCCATTTTGCTAGAACATTTCTCCTATTACTTCTTCACTACTGTCCTTACGACAGGCTTGGTCTTTCCACCACTAACGTTAAGACTATCATTCTCCTAACTAAAGTCAGTCCATTTTGAGATAGTTCGTATTCAATCCCCTAAGCTCAAAACACCTCTATAATAAACCACGGACAAGGAAACCTGAATTTAACCCAGACCAACTCTGCCTTCTAACACAGACCTTCACATGTCTACTTTCAGAAGTTCTTTTCTAACAGTGGCAGTAGCACAGTGCATTTTTTCCCTGTAGCATCCATGGTACCATTCTAGATATCATCAGATTAAATGACAAGCATGGAACCTATTCTAGTCCCCTTGTTTTGGGCTTTTGGAGGTAATTTTTAAACTACATTAATAGGCCAGTCTGATTCTTAACAAAAATCAAACTTAAATGCTGAGAATATGGCCTACTGCAATGAGCAAATAAGGCTTAACTCCACCTTTTGGTAATAAATTGCATATGTAAGTGCTAAGTATAATTTGCTATTAATAATTTATTATTATTATTTATGTTATTTAATAACAGCATAAGCATTGCCAGGAAAGAAGGCAGCATGTCCCACTACTTTCTTAAGTGAATAAGTTCCTTCCTCTGCATAAGTATTCCGGCCCAGAGGTGCTTTATGTCAGATGAACTGTCCAGCCCACCTCTACTTTTTGCAAGGGAAGGAAGCTTCCAGCTAAAGGAAAGAACAGTCTTAAATACAAGATACACAATGGTGGAGACCATAATGGCATCTAAAAGCATTTCCAGTAACACAGAAAAATCTTTATTGCTTTCTGTATGCTTGTTAATTACATTAATCATGATGAACTTTAATATTATTATCTACTAATAATCTTCTCTTGATACCAAAGTAGATGCAATATATAATACTATAGGAACTCCATGCTTGTCTGCATGAAGGACAAATGGAGCGCATTTTTTTCATTATAGTTTCTGTTGTATTTTCTTCCTACACACTGGGTGAAGTCAATCATATTGCCATGAAAAGAAATCCATAACTCATACTGTTTTGAGGTCAGCATTTCCTATTTTGGGAATGGAAAGGTTCACTTAAGTATAGACATATAGGTTGTTATACAGCCCTGGTAAAAGGATAGCATAGTCAGAGATTTACATACTTAAACAAAAAAAGCATTATGAATGTTAATATTAACTGCATAGAAGTAATTTGAATATGAAGATTAATTTATCATCCATTGCCAAACAACAGTTTATATTGGAGTTTTGGAGAAGAAAGTTAACTCACAAAATGGCTGGTGCCAATAAAAATGCTTAATACTGCTTTATATAAGAAGTACTTGTATTTGTCATCACCAGAGAAGATTGACTGAAAGCTACCCAAAACTAGAATGTCAAGGAAATTGTTTGGGAAAAAAAGTACTGTGGAAGAGAAACGGCGTTCACAGGGATGGAAAAAAGGACTCCTATAATGCCTTAATAAAGAGATAAAGCAAATGCTGTCATGAGGAACATTAAAAGAAAAACAAACAACAAAGAAATGGCTGCACTGGGTTTTTTTGCCACTGGATTTCTGTCTGAGTGTGGTATAGGACATACCTACACTAAAGACCAAAGAAATTACCTCTGTATTAGACAGCCAACATGCGAGTAGATGCCAAACAACAAATTTCCCTCCACAACTAATATGTTGTGCTGTGGACAGCTAAGATGCATCTCTGAAAACATGCCCCTCTTTCACATTGTCCTAGACAGCTAGGCAGCCCCAGGCCTGCAAGATAGTCTGAAGCTATTCCCATCATTGCCTCCTCACCTCCCCACCTGATTCTTGCTTCTTCACAACTTCCTACTCATTCATCATAGCTGTCACAGCTTCCTTCTGTAAAAGACCTTGAATGAACATCCACACACTCTGCCTTTTTTCAGACAGCATGACACAAGGGCTCAGGAAACAGTACTGACTGAGGGGAGGCTCTAGGGCATAGATGCTGAGCTATGCCCAGCAGGCAGTGATGGGAACCGGAGTGGACCAGAATGTCTGACTGAGGCTGTGAGGCCCAAGACATCACCTCCGCCCTGCTTGCCCCCATCCTTCTGGTCTCAGCACAGCAGGAAGAGATGAGACACTCATTACTTCCCTCATAAAAATGGATGAGAGCACCTAGAGGAGTCAGTGCTCAGCATCCTAGACACAGAGGACACACATGGCTTCCTTACTCTTTAAAGGCACAGCCGAGGCAAATGGCACAGACCCAAGAATCCAAACAGAACCTTTCTCAGCAATATCCAGACCACAAAAGATTTCTCTTCCTCCAGTGTCCAGTGTATGGTCAGGGGTAGAGAAACACAGCTCTTTTCCAGAAGACTGTAGCCCTGAAACAGTTGGTATGATAAATAGGGGTGCAGGGGAAGACATGCAGCTACCTTGACTATCAGGATCACAGTAATGAAAGATTCAATCATGGGAAAGCATGTGGGCATCTTAGAACACACTAAGAGGTCTTAAGACAGTATTAAAACATTGTTGTGCTGACAGAGCTTTCTCAGACAGAACAGCACCCTCTCTCAGTTTGCCTTCCTTCATTCCCTCACTCTTCCCATGCACAGACATTCTCGAGCAACTGATGGCTGTCGACACCCATCCACCAGTGACAGCCAGCTGGATGGCAGTCTTGCATACCACTGCAGATCTACCCTTCTAAACATGCATCTATGATACTTGCTAATCCCAAATCTTTATCAATGGAAAATTAATTCTTAAGGAAGAGTGGAGAAAGAGGAAGACTTCTTTCTGATTCTGCAGAAATTTCAGGGTTTTTTTCTCTTCCCAAAAAGGCAACTCTCTGATTTATCAAGAGATTTCTACTAGTAACCCATAAAATGAGCTGTCGCACAGCCCTGCCTATAATTTCCAGCACTATTTCTCTTGTGAAAAAGTCTTTTGCACTCTCTCATCCCTTTGTTTTCTGTTAAGTTTGGGGTACTGTCCTACAGGAAAGCCTTTCATTTTTTCAGTCCCCTTATATCTCAACTGAAGCCACAGGAAAGGTCATTTAGCCGTCTTACACCTGACTGAAGAGAGCGGAGAGAGGAAGTGAAAGCCAGTTGCCAGAACATGGAGAAGACATATCAGCCAAGCCCCAGAGGCTCTTATTGAGGAGGAAGAAGCTAGAAGTTCAAAGGAAACTCAGCCACATAAAGCCCCTGGCATAGAGAAAGCGTCTATTGGAAATACCGGAATTAAAGGGTGGGACAGATCTCTGCAACACTCACATGAGTTCAGGCAATACCACACCCAGTCTGCCATGGCAGGCAATTATCAACAGCAAGTTGGTAAAAGTGTCCCCTCACATCAGAGATACTGGATACCCGGAAGAACTAGTGTTAAATCACAGAATAAATCATGACACAAGAATCACAGAATAAATCACGACACAAGCATTCCTAACCTCAAACCTCCTAGATGGGAGGGTGGATGAATCCCTCACAGGAGGTTTTTACCACCATAGGACTACCAGGAAATTATGTCACTGTGTGTGCTGGAAGTGTGATCCCAAGTTACATCGACAAAACTCTACTTGTTACTGGTAAAAAACCCCACCCCATATAGGCAAAATAAACCGTGCCAGTCAATAGTTTTGTAGATACGCTAAGGATTACTGCTACCACGATTTAGAGCTCAAACCTATTCATACTGCTTCAAGCCATTCAGAGAGAAGTCTCTTGCATAAAACACACCACATAGCTAATGACAGGTTGGATATAATTAGTCATCTTTAGCCCTCCAGGGGGTAACTAATAGATTTAGCAGACATTCAACATGTAACGTAGAACTTTTTCCTGATTTCTCAAAACCAATTAATTTTTGGGCCAGCTTTTGCCAGGTTAGGAAAAACTTTCTGAAAAATAAGGAAAAAAAATTCACAGCAATTAAGAAATCTGCATACTTTTGACCAACATTAGGAAAGAATTTTAATGCTGGTTGTTTCTCCAGGATATGGACATTTATACAAGATCCTTAACAGAAGGAGTTGATCTAACTGGCCTTTTTTTTCTCCCTGAGACAAAGTGTTTAGTAGTTTGTGTTGTAACTAAGAGCATAAATATAGTAATACCAGAGCTCTGACTGGCTGCATTTCTGACAAACAAATCAAAATTAAAATGTAACAGCAGTACTGGGAAGGACAAGGTGCCAAAACTGGAAAGGAAAATTCCACTGAAAACAATGGAGCTGATTCTGACTTGACTTAATAGCAACGTTGATCAAGAGTAATTGACACTGAATTCAGAGGAGTTACTCAAGGGGAGGGAAGGGGATGGAGAAGGAGAGAGAACAGCAGCTTTCAAAATTCCAGCCCATAAAAGATAGCCAGAGCCAAAAAAGAATTCCTTACTGACTTTCTATTGCATTCACATTTGGGAAACAATTTCATCTCTTTCCATAAGACCTTTGCATTTCCAAAGCTTCTTAAAGACAAAATATTTGGTCGAGTGTGTTACATTTGCAGTAGTTAACAGAGCAGCCCGTAGGAAACAGTTGTTGCAATGAAGCGTATCCACTGCAAAAAGGGCCACAATAAGGAGAGGAAAAAAACTGATCTGCCACGTTCCCATTCCAAAATGGAGGACACAGTGCTGAACAAAGTTCGGTTTGGGTTCATTTTAATTGACCCGTGGGAATTCATTACACAGACTGTAAGATCCAGCTTTGAGAATTTCGCTCTCCTTCTCTAGGCCTCCATCTCCCGAGAATCCTACCCTCAGTTTCAACCTCTTCGGCATTCTCACTGAGCATAGCTGTCTCTGTGGGTCATGGAAAGTTTATATACGATGCTGGCCAAAGACTACTGGCAACCTAAGACTTTCTGCTCAGTATTTCACACACACATTTGTAGAGCTCATCAAGCTTCAAGAGCTGTCCCTTGGCTATACTGCGCTCACGGCTCACAGTCCTAGCCTGCATTAGCACATCTAATATATAAAATACTTCTTCCTGTCCCAAACCCTGCACTTCAGCAGAGAGGCTATCAGTACTGTGTCTGCATTTCTCTGCCAGTGAATCATGAAGGGTACAGAAGGATATCTGTAATGACAGCAGAATCTCAACCCTTTTGTACTTGTGCTGCTGCCGCTTCTGTATGTCCACTGCTCTGCCTACCTCTCAGCACCCCGTATTTTTAACTTGTCCTCACTGCTATGCTGCTCTGACTACACAAAGGACTGGCAGCTTTTCACAGTTACCAAAATAGTGACATTCTCATTAAGTATGCCTGTTACATAAATAGTTATCTGATCTCCTTTGTGTCTGATGCTGCCGCCACAGTGTTTATAGTTCTCACTTCGACGATGTTTTTCAGAACTCAAGTATTTCCACAGTATTAGAATGTCCAAACACAAATGCCATCTCAATCTCACCTCTCATTTTTATTCAAGTTTTCCTCAAAACTATTCAAAACTAATTATAAGCACTTCAGAAAGGACTGTCTCATGTAAGTGAGCAGCAGGTCATCTGCACGCTAACAGCAACTACCACAGTGGAAGCAAACCAAAATCACAGAACGCTCTGCTCAACCCAAAATGTAAACTAGACCAGAACCAAATAACAGCTGACATGGCCACCCAGAAATAAAATGAGAACAGAGTCACTGCCAGACCTTTGTCTGTACAGTCTCTGAATACTAAAAAAAATGTTTGCATTTGGGTTCTAGTGGAGGATTTCTTAAATGTTATCAGCAGGGCTATGTTCTTTTTCAGTAATCTGTGTGACAGGATCACAAAAATGATATAACATTAGAGATCATTCGTTTTACCCTAGAAAAGTTATACAGCCTTCCTTAGAAAAAAAGGTGGGTGGGTAGGGAAGGAAGCCTGTGTTTGAAGCTGAAGGAAGGAAAGAATGGAGCATTTTAGTTCTTCCCTGTAAATTAATTTTATTGCACTTAAATCAAAATGTCAGCAAGTACTTTATTTTCAGTTACTTTTATATATTGTATATTATACAGCTATGATTTCACGTTGCATTTCAAAAATACATTCCCACAAAGTGTATTTCTAAATAGCAGAAAATTTCACAATTCTTTCACCTGAAGACACGGGCAACACCTATGGCCTAATATATTTCTGAGCCATTCTAGTATATAAATTGCTGTACCAATGGTGTAATTCCCCTGGATTTTGTCCATAACAGCAAGCAGTAATAGAAATTTCAGAAAAAGATCCAAGAAAGCCTGAAATGCTTTCTGGTTAGACTAAGGAGAGTTTCTTCCTTCTCATTAGACAGATATGTCCTAGAATATGAAAATAATCTTTTTTTGATATAACCTATTAATATGTTACTTTTAAAAACAGCTCTTGCCTGTTGCATTATTGGTGCTGTTTTTTTAGAAAGGTCTTGGAGGCCTTGATCTCTTGCGGCTATGAATTTCCACAAGTCAACCATGCATTATCATAAACTGGACCTCACACATGCACATGGCATTTTGTGAAAGAAGTGATAGGTGTGAGATGCTATGAGATTTCATTGGTATGGTGTTTGAAAAATGTGCATAACAATCTATTTCCTCAATAGTTACAAGTATATGAGGCCATTAAGCCTATATATCATACCATTAGAATAAGCAATCATCATATTAATTTTACATTTTTACAGTATAAAACATGAAAACTGTGTATATACATGCAATTATAGGCATATGGAGGCTAGCTATTTATGTTTGAAATTTGGTAGCTTGTAGATGCACAGTATTTTTATTATTGATGTACCAGAGAATGTTGGTCTATGTGACTGACTGACAGGTCACTAAATTTATATTTACACTACAGAATGTAACAGGTTTGGGTAATTATGGTATCACATCAGATACCACTCTTTTTAAAAGTACTATAATATATATTTTCATGGCAAGGTCATCGCTTTGCATTTAGAGAGCTTCTAAATTAGGTATTCCTGAGGTTTTCCTTTTAACTGCTTGGGTGCTGCTGGACACTGCAGGTGCTTTACAGCTCGATCTCACCCTTCCATGGAACTACCAAGCATTGCAGGGCACGATGATGTTCCACTGGCTCCAGAGGAATCATTCGGAGGACAAAGGCAGATGCAATGGGGGAAGCACTAAAGGAGCTTATACAGTACCTACTTTAAAACCTCCATTGAGGTAAAAGATTGTGACATGAAGGCATAAAGGTATTTAAGCACCTGGCTGACTTTGTGTTTAAAAAATACATGTAAATAATACCTAGCTAACTGAGAAAATGGACCTTAACAATTCAGACAACTTCTGAAATGAGCACTACCTGCAGATCAACATGCACTATTACAACTGAAAGCAGAAAAAGGCTCTCCATCCTAAACTCATTCCCTAATCCTGTAAAAATGTGTTTCTGTAACATCTCAGTACAAAATGGGCAGCATTTAAGTTCTGCAGCCAGTTTCAAAGATTCTTGCTTTTACCAATGCCAAAGGTAACATCTCTAGAAGTCAAAAGTTGTGACAGAGATATATCTAATGTAATGTTTATATTATGCAATGGCTAGATAAAGTTTATCAAAACTACCTCTCATGCTCCAAAAGAATGCCACTGCATTATGTAGCTACCTTAATGTTCATCCTATTATATCTCTGGTTGCCATAGCAATATCCTCCTAGGTATTTGTAAGGTCACAAAAAGAAGAGCTAACCCTCTTACTCCCGGAATAACTAATGCAGCTCTGTTACTGGCTTGATGTAAATAGTCTCAGGTGACAGCAAACTGTACATATAGTCAATTACAACTGCTCAAAGGAAATGATTTGTTGTAAGAGCCACTGTTCAACCTCGGTGACATCAATGTTTCTATGGCAACAGTTGCCTCTTGCACTGCTTAGAATTGAGTATTGATCAAACTAGGGCTAGCACTATTTCAGAGACTTGCTACTTTTCTGTGTGGCAATTTACAATAGGAACTCATAACATCACTGTATATTTCAAGCCCCAAGGAACCAATTTAGCAGACAGTTACAGTAGAATATTAGCAGAGGTCAATAATGGAAGTCTGATTATAGTCCTAGGACAATTATTCAATCCTTTTGTTGTCTGCCCTTTCAGCATTCCGCCAGCTATTAAAATTTTCAAATAATAATATTCACCCCCGAAGAAACTGCTGAATTCATTCATCTTCTATTTTAAACTTTATTTTTCATTGTTATGTTATCTATCAATAAAATTATTCAGCTATATTAGCCAAGCTCTGACCTCTCAGAGGTAAATAACTATTGATCAAGAAGTGGAGCTCTGATGGCATACTACAGGGTTTCTATTAATGGACTCATTGGTCCAGCAGATAAGGTGATTCTTGCAGGAGAGCAGACAGTGTAGAAGTAGCAAACAGCACAGGGCCTGTCCTGGTTTTGGTGAGCAGTAAGGCACACCACTCTTCTGCGTAGCAGCATGATGGGCTCCTCTCCCAGTTCTGTCAGCAGTGAAACAGAAAAGCTTCCGTGAAATGTGCGTGTTCTAGAAATGGCACTAAGAGCTGTTTTACACCTCTCGCACACAATCCCTGCATCAGGGCATTCTCTCATTTCAGAGAGGATGAGGAAAGTTTTTGTGTCACACTGCTTTCTGTTATGAAAACAGATAAGGCATGATTTTTTTGTGTGTTAAATCGCAAAAATGGCCAATCTCGGGATTAATTAAGAATTTGTGATGAGTACCAGTGCTGAGAATGTCAAGAGAATGTTGTTACTTTAAGAATGTTTCTTCTTCATTTCTTGTGAAGGGTTGCAAACCAAATAGATTACTTGCTTCTAAATTTTAAAAACATCGCATACAATAGCCTATGATTTGTCACTACTTTTGCTCGTACAGTAATTTTCCTTTATGCTTGAAATAAGGAAATTAAAGAAAACTCTTTGTGATGTTTACAATAATAAAGAATTTACTGTATTTCATTTGTCTAACTGTATCAATTCAGGGGTATTCACAAAATTAGCCTACCTGTTAACATGTTGCACTTCAAAAAATACTTACTTTCCTGTACTTCCCAGCTATTTGCAAAACGAGATCTTTATGGGAAGCAAAGTTTGTTTCCTGTTCTTCCACCTAATTTAGTAGGTCAACCCAGAGACTTTAGTTCAGGCCCTTCTCCATGTAAGTTGTGCCTCAGATGCACATACATTTTCATTCAAATCAATAGGAGTCAGACATACCAAAGGAGGAAATTATCCCCTTATTGAGTCTTCTTCTCCCAAGTAGATTTATGTAACTCCTACACAGAGATAATGCAGTTAATTACATTCCTCTTCTAGTACCTCAGTGGGAAAATAGGATCTAACCATCAGGGATGATAAGTAGACAAATTCATCAGGAATTGAGAAAATTCCTTTTCTCACCTCCAAAAAAAGAGGGAGAAACAGAAAGAGAAAGCAAGACCTAGATGAAAAAGCCAGAGGGAATGAAGAGAAAATGAACAGATCATTTAGGAGGGTAGTAAGATTCTCTGTTTGTTACCAGTCTCATTTAACTGGTTTGTCATTGTCTCCCCAAAGAGGGTGAAAAAGATCAGGCTGTGATGTCACCAGGATACCCCCAGCAGCTTCCCCATCTTTTTTTCATTAGGTTGAGGCTGTGTTGTTTCCTGTCTATCTCAATGTCTAGCCAAGATTGGGGCCTGGATGAAACTGGTTGGCTGATACACAATCCAGAGCAGGCAGATGTTATACTGGAACTGGCAAACTGAAAGGAGGTGGAACACATGTAACTACCTTGTCAGTGGAGGACCAGTTGTAGCAACCTACAAGCTTTTAGGGAATGCTCTCTTTTTGCTTATTAAAGAGAAGAAAAAAGAAGTCATAAGTGCCTTTCAAGTCTAGTATTGATCAAGGGTAACGGGAACTTTCCATTGTAGCTGCAGAAGTCATTCAGGTTCCTGTTTGATGGAAAACAGTCATATAAGTTGTATGAAAGTGTCTAAGGACACTCTAAAAAAATGTGGTTAATAAAATGCAGAAATGGTTTGTTACTGAACATATTGCAGAAAGCGTAGTGCAATGACTGCCCCACTGTTTTCTAAAAAAGCAATGTAAATCACAACTTTTGTGTTTGACTTGTGAAGCAGGTAGCTCTCCTATAGTTTGGGATTTTTTTTTTTTTTTTTTTTTGTATGAATGGGCTATGGCAGCTAAAAACTGCTGCATTATTCAAGTACGTGGACCATTACATGGTGGAAACAAAGTGCACTAAGCAGAAGCATCAACCCAGCACAGTTTCTATTATCATTTTTGTGGACTTCTGTGGGGTTTCACTTTACACACCACTTTCTCCTGCAAATTTGAAGTGTGCAAGTTGTACCATTCACTACATGGTGTTAAAGTCACTAAAATTACTGTGACTCCATTCTGTAAATAGAAAATGGGATAGGGTGAAAGAATCAAGGAAACAAATAAATCACAAATTCTAACACTATTTTAGGGTTAATGCCAGCTGTTTCCTACTGGAACTAACAACTATATCTAGGCTAAGTTTTTAGGTTATTGTTCCATTTAGGCATAGTCCTTTTTGGCATCCTGAATTGGACCTTGAAATGATCAAGGAAGAAATTGACTTCAGTGAATGCAGAGACAGACTTTTACAGCCATTCTGTGTGGTTCTGATCAATAAGTACATGGTTTATGTTTTTGACTACAGCATCTTGATTGAGAGAGCTCTCTTGTAGCCTAAGACATAGTATTTCTGTATTGGGATGAGCTACAGTGAAGCAACATGGAGACCATGAGCTCACCTATCTATCATTTCTCACCACAGTCTGCAGGTAAAAATATAACACCTCATACTTTTTATCTTTCTGTATATCACTGTACAACCAGCAGTACTTTCTTTTCACCAAAACCTACTTGACAAAAATTGTAAAATGTGAAAAAGCAGTAAGTCTTTCATGTTGCAGAAATACAATCCACATCAAGCCCAGCCTTTAAGTGAGCCAATCGTCTAACTGGAAGATACAAGCTGTCAGAAGTGCTTTAGACAGACTGCTTTTCAACGGTTTTGAATTTCATTGTGAGCTGATATTACACAATAGCCATCAGTATCAGCATCAGAAACTAGGACCAGAGGTACACCAAGAGATACCACTTCTAGATAAATTGAACTACCCACATGCTAGCAGTTTTATATTTACAGTATTCAGTCCTGTTCACCAACTAGAAAGAAATGGTTATACACTGAGAATGAATTCTGAATTCGTATTAGACAGAGTGAAACCCTAACAACTCAGAGTAGTTACAGTTGAGGAAGGATACACTTTCCACTTGAACAGCAATGCAAGAAGAGCAGTCAATCCTCTACTGTTTTACAATAAAGATGACTCTTTACTCTGCGTTTCAAGCAGTGTAACAGAGATGGACTTTTACCCTTTCAGCCTGTGCTGAATAGAGTGCTATTCTTCTCACCTCTGAGTATTTTAGAGAAACAGCAGTTAAAAGCCTGAGAAAGAAACAAGGATGTGAACGGTTCTCATACCTTTGCTTGATGATGGATCAGAAAGGCAACATCCTCAAAACCGATAAATCAGAACAGCCAACAGAATCAGAAGTTACCTTTGAAACATTTACAGAAAACAAATAAGCAACATAACAAGGGAGCTTACATACACAACTATCACGAAATATGATATGGGCTCTTACATGCATAGCTGTCAATATCAAACTTGATATATAGCTATATCTTGAATTTCTACTGGAAGCTGAACAGATGTCAATTCCCTTGCAATTAAATGCTTATCACAATAAAGGAGCAAAAGAAACTGTTGTACCAGACATTTATTTCTGAGCATTGTGCTTTAAAATGCTTGTGTATCAAAAAAAAAATTTAAAACCACATTTTGCCATTGCACATCAGGAAAAAGGAGAGACTCTTGTTGAAGCCTGCCCAGTAAGCACTCCAGAATAAGCCTTCTTATGGCAAAAGCAATATTAAACTTCTCCTTTGAAGTAACACTATTACAGAATTGCTTTAATGGAAAAAAAAAAGCTCAGTTTCTCCATCTATAACTAGAAACAGTAATAAATTAAAGATGGAGAATCCTAGGGATATTCCGTGTGTTTGATTTCAAACATACTGTGTTTGTTACAACAAGCCCCTCAGAAGTAAATTCTACAGCTAAGACCACGCAGGTTCTGTAACATTAGGAGCCCCTAAAGGACTGGCAAGACTTTGAAGGACTTTGAAGACTTTGAGAAAAACTCAGAAAGGCAGTTAGAAAAATCCCCCAATTAGCTGATTTTTTTTTCCTTAACACTGAACTGGGCAAGTGATTAAGTACTGTCAGGTAGTTTTTTAGGGCTTCCAGAAAACTTGTTTCTTTTGATTAGGGGATTTGCTAAAAGTAAAATTAAAAACTGAACAAGATTCATGTGCTAAAACCCCACATTCCTATGTTCCTCACTCTGGCTTTGCTAATGTAGGTTAACACCCAATCCACATATTTCAAGGTCAGAAGGGACGACTGCGATCAGCTAGTCTGAAGTGCTGCAAAACACAGACCATAGAATTTCATCCAGCAATTCCAGTGTCTAGCCAAGTAATTTGTGGCTGAACTAGAGCATATCTTTCGAAAAGTTAGCCAGCAAGCTCTTAAGCATTTGTGGAACTTCATTTGCTTGAGTATGATCATTTAGCTCACTTGAGTAGATGTAATTGTTTAGGCTTAAGAGTGTTCAGGGTCAAAATGCCAAGCAAACAAAACTCAGCTGCCAAAACCCCAAAAGTTTTCCATTATTAGTGAGGGAAGGCATTGTTTAGATTCACAAAGCTCTGGGTCATTCTTGCAAGATATAAGTTTTCTTGAATTTGATAGGATCTGGAATATTTAGAGCTTAAAAAAATCTGTCTCAGAAATGGCAAAATCCTTTGGCTGACCTCACAGGCAAAGGCACATACACAGATCATAATTTCCACAGATTTTGGAAAGAGCAAACACTCGCCAGTCTCTAAAAGGTAATCCTGAAAGTGAAAAAAAAAAAGAAAAAGGGGAAAAAAAAACCCTCAACACATCTTTTGTCTTTGGATATACACATACAGCTTCCCCACAAATGAAGGGAAATCTCATCTACCTGTTTAAATCATCATCCAACCCATTTGCACAGACTGAAACAATGTTATTTTATTCTGATTATTTAACTGTGTTCTCAAACTCCTATTGAAGAGGAAGGATCAAGCTACAAAATAGGTTACATTTCAGACAAACACTTCATAATTTGAGTACAGTCCCAACTAGGTCACTGGTATAGGCTCAGCTCTGAGTCTAATGGAGCTTCATTTCAGTAAATCAATCCCTTGCTCTTGTAGAAGAGGTTTCACAATAAACATGTCATCTTTTCCTGAAAGGCAAAATGAGGCCAATTTCTTTACGGAAAGAGTAGAAGCAAAAGAAGTACTAGTAGAATGTACTGTAGTAAGTCAAAACATATAGGTAGGTTCTATTTCCAACTCTGCTACCAATGTGGAAAATCTCTTCCTTTTCTCCATGTCCATTTCCAAGGTTAGTTCTGGAAATCTAATTCAAATTGCAAGCCTAATTAAAGGTGTAAGCTTTCCAGAGCAAAGCCTATACTTGCTATGATTGTGCTTGCATGACGTACTAGTAAGTACTAGCACAAGTATTTTAATGTTGCTTGCTGTTATGTGTTATAGAATCAAGTTAGATGAGAACAAAAGTGAGGAGGAAGGTGATAAAACCTTCTGAAATAAGCTAATTTGAAATACCTGAGGAAGTAGAAAGCTAAGATGCTAAGAACAACAGAAAAGTGGGAAGGAGAAAAAGATGGGAAAAATAGGAATGGTGTTGAAGTAGACTAGACAAATGCTGAGTGGAGGTTTTTAAAAAAATCAAAAAAACCTAAGCTTGAAGTCAAATACCAGAATGGTATTTCCTGACAGGGGTCATTTGCAATGTGTTGCATCGCTGTGCCACAGTAGTAAGATGGATATTACATAGCTAAAGCTTTGAAGGCAGTGTTTGGCTTGCCAGTATGGAGCCTGCCTTCACCTTTATTACTGAAGGAGGATGTTCCTATTTGCCTAGTGCAATGCATTATACCCATAAATTCCATCCACACAGCAAGTCAAATTAATGCTAACCTACAAGATACATTAGTTATGGGTTTAAATCAGTCACTTTTTAAGATATACTGCAACCTAGTTTCTATCCAGGTTTGCAATATATTCACCATTCAAAATATGCTGCAAACATTCTTCAAGATGCATTGTTTGTTGAGGTGTCTCACCTTTGCCAGCAATGTAAAGATGTAAAGAATACAAGATCTAATTTGTGTTGCTACATGATCACTACCAATGAAACTGCAGGCTGCCAAAACATTCCAGTGCCATGGGAAAATGCACCCAGCTGAAACGGATTAGTTAGTCACATAATAGTAAAACCTACTACTTTCCATCATGAGTAGTTTGCACTGGGATTATGTGACAATGTGAAATCTTTTCAGGTGATAGCAGAAAGAGAAAAGGTGATGAATTATGTGTGAATCTTTAATGGTGTATGGCAAAATTAAGGTCTACTTAATGGTGATGTGCAAATTTTCTCCACTTATCAGATTGTCCTATTTTACATAATGTTAAGCATTTGTGTGCATAATCAATTATGATACATAGTATCAGTTATAAAAAATAATTTCAAAGTTAACAAACTGATTCCTGTAGTTGCAGAGCTACACCTACTGCAATCATTTTAGATGAGAAAGGGGTAGGAAAGACAAAAGGAAAAAAAAATAGTAGGGAAAATTCAGAATACAGAAGTTTCCCTAGAGGGAACGCAGGATGTAGATCCATTTCTACAGCATGTGCCACTCCTTTGTCAATATTTACCCAGCAAGTGGAATGATAATGTGCAGTCATTATTAAACTCAGCCTTCTAAAAGAATAGTTTCTGGCTCTTGATACAGTTGCTCTGTGTAAATTATGCCAGGGATTATGCTTGGATTGTGCCACTGGCATAGTTATTTCAGATCTACGTCTTGTTTCCAGATGGTTCATCTGTTTGTTTCTTTAATATATTCAAGATTCATTGTGTTTGCCACAAATTTACACATTTTTAATGTTGGTTAGTCAGATAAATCTGATCTTAGACAAAGGATAAAGAGCTAACATCTGTAGGTTTTCATGCTAATGCTAACTTTAAAATTTCCCTAAACAGTGAAAGCACAATAAAGTTGTTGAAAGATTAGCCAAACATTAGAGGTTTTCTTGCTCATCAAATATTGTAGGAAGCAAAACAGATCTGCTCAGTTTTACCGGATGATTTATTTTAGTGCAGGAAGCCAAGACATGCATGAAACTAGCCATAGCCCATATTTTTCCTGCGAAGTTTCAGACTTTTGTTCCTACTCTCAAAACAAACAGTATTCATACAACAAGACAGGTTCATATAGTCATCCATTCTAAACACTTCATGGCATTTATTACTGCTTTTCTGCAAAAACAGCTATTGCTTTCATGGACAGGGTAAAAAGTAATCAACAATAGGTCTCAACTCCAAGCTGTGCTTTCAAGCTTTCATAGTGGAACTCCGTAGTGTCACCATATTTTCCCCTTGTATCTTCCATACATTTCTTATGAGACTGTTCACAAAGGACAGAAAGGGAACCATCATTTCTACAAGAGCTTTGCATTTTTGTTACATATTTTTAGGTACAGAGGATGTTAAAAGTGTCTACTAAAATAAGGATACCATTGTACTGGCTACTGTCTACATACAGCTTGGATTCCCAAGGCTCATGGTCTAGTTAGGCAATTGAGGCAAATAATTACTATCCCCAACATACAGGTAAGAAGTGGGCATAGGGGAGTGACTTGCCCAGGTCAAAAAAGACTGTGGGAGACATTCAAATGGAGCTTAGGTTTCCTGAGTTCCAGTCCAATGCATCTTACTTTTTTCCTAGCAAAGGAATGGGGAGAAGTGTTAAGAGCTTTCTCTGATAGACAGGAATATACTCAGTGAAAATGTAGAGGAAACAACATACTCTGAATGCTAAGTTTTGTGTTTCACAAACAAATCCCATTGTATTACAGAAACTCAGGAAACAGATCTGCATGGCATAGCCGTTTGCAGAAAATACTGAGCCATAACCTCTGATTATCAAGTCCCCCAAGTTTTGTTAGCAGTGTGAAATGACATTTATCCCCGAGTTGTACCATTCCCACTCCTATTTCATTATTAACTAGCACTAAACACTGATGAAGAAGCAGAAACCAAGCTCAATGTCCTGGCCCACATGCCAGAGAAAGGATTATATTGCAGCACAGAGCACGGGTTAATAGAGGTCATTTCAGAGAGAACTCCTCACGTACTGCTGCATTTTCATATTCAGTTCCAATGCGGCCTTTGCTTATCAAGGCAGTGTCTCCAAATTTTAGCAATCTTCATGTCTTCATGCAATATATAATACTTCATGGAACATATACTAGCTATGGATTTCTACTCCTCAGCTACCTAGTAGTTTTGACTTCCAACTACCAGCTCTCATAACATATTTCCCTCTCCAAGCCCTGTCACCTTCATAGGCCTCACGTCTACTTGACTACCTCATTCTCCCTAGAGAAATGCTACTCAGCAAACTATTCTGCCAGACATGTATTCTCTCATAACTTTCCAAACTCATTACATAGTTAGTTGGTATCCAACAACCCAACCTCCTGTTTAAAAGCAACTGCCACTCCTCATCACCAGCTATGTACCTCAGCAGCAAACCCCAATGGGGAAAATCTAGACTTCTCTTTATTGCTTTTAGCAGAGTTTGAATGTACTTCCATGATTGGAAAGTCTGGTCAGGTGTGGGAGCAATCAAAGAGGCAGGATGGTTGCTTAGCCATTATCCAAGAGTTTATATGCAAGTTGCAAAATGATTATAGTAAAAGTTACAAAACCTACTAGGAAAGGTTTCCTGTAGTAAACATTTTCTGGAAGATAAGTCTTGCTCTTCTGGTTAGAAGCCACTAGTTTTAGAGGTATATTTTAATTGTCTGGGGAGGGGCTTGCTGGTTTTTGTGCTCATACCCAGAATAAGAGGATTTTGAAGTGGAGCTTCAGAATGACATAATTCTGAACTATTCTTTTCAGGTCAAGTGTTAAAGCCTATCCCTGACTGAAGAACAACTGAAAATCCATGCATGGTTCAAGTTCTGCTATTAATCCAAAAGTATAAACAACTTCCTTCAGTACAGAAAACTTTCTCCAGCTGATCAAGAACCCATGGTTAAGTAGCATATAAAGCCAGCTAGCTTTTCCTGCAATTCCTGTATTTTCCCAAGTTATTAAATTTCAACCCTTCTGCTGGAAATTCTTTAGAAAGTATGAAATAACTTAGCTTCTCGGAATCTCCATCTCTCAAGTCATACAAATAGTAGCAAATGTTGGACAGGGTTGTCAAAATTTCTTTCATACTCCTATAAAACCCTTAGGTTTAATAGGCAGAACCATGTCTTTCATCTTTTAATATGGAGTGGTTCTGGAATTTCATAATCCTGACAGGTTTGTCAGATACAGTGAAGTCAAAAGCCACAGCCCAGCTGCAGAGGAGTGAACAGCTATACAAACAAGCTCAAGCAATGCTGTTCCTCAGTACTTTAGTACTAGAAACACTGTATTAAGCAAGGAGGCCATACACTTGGGGTTCTGTCATCTAAAAAGCTTTGATCTTTAGCTTTTTTATACTGAAAATAAAATGCCACACATTTGCAGAATACTTGTGCAAACATGAGTGAACATACCTTTTTTTTGCACAACAGTATTTTCAGGTCTATTTTTGAGGTAAAGAAATGAGGCAGAAAAATATCTTCAGCCTTTTAAAACTGCTAAAAGTTCCTAGAGCTTATTTGTACATGCATATTATTAATCAGTGACATCATTAAGGGTTGCATGTAAAGTTACACTTGCAATTATATTGATAAAATTTTGGGTCAGTGAATGGGAGGTTGAATCAAGTGCTTAGTAAAAGAATTCAAGTCACAAAGAAAGCTTTGGACCCAAAAAAATGAAAATGAAGCTCTCCCATTCCCCTGTCCTGGGCCTCAAGCCCAGGAATCTTTGCTCTGTACTTGACAGTCTTTTTTTCAAAGCTTAAAAAAAGAACAAGAACAATTTTTGCAGTCACAGAAGCATGTTCACTCTTCTCCAAACAGTACATTTGAAATTCATCAGTTAACATTCTGTGTTAGATAATGAACCATTAACACCATTCACCTGCACTGTGATGAAAATGATATCTCCACTTGCCATTTGAATAAGGCAACAAAAGAAACAGAGCCCACATATGGTTTTAAATACCTATCTATCAGCTCACAGTGGCATGTCACAGCAAGAAGGCTGAACAAATATGCAAAAAATTGGTGTTTAATGGGGAAAAATACAGTAAAATTGTTTATAGTGGGACAGTAAGTTCTTACAGGCAAAGTAAATTACAAACAGATTTTTCAATGACATCTTAAGACTTTATATTAGATTCTTACACACTGTTCAAAAATCAATTTTGCATGGAATTTCTGTGAGCGTTCCATTATTAATAAAGCAGCAGTAGGCAACCCTGGCTGCACTCTCACAACAGCAGCACCTGATGGGGAAGAATGCTGCCACACATAATCATTGCTTTAAAGGACTAAGCCCTGCATTCCCTGTACAGAGAATCTCTACCTGGGACTGGGCCCTTATGCCATCTGTAATCAAAAGAATGTCAAAGGCTGGGGAGGAGGTGAATTATTGGTACATCTCTGCAGGTCTTCACTTTACCTGACTCAAAGTAATTTAACTTCTGTGGGCATCAAATTCATCCACAACCTTGTACAATTAAATTCAAATTGAAATTCTCATAGAACCCAATTAGAAAAATGTACGAGAATTTAAAAAAAATGTTTACATAGATACAGAATGGGTCTAAATTATTTTCTATTGTATATATCATGCAAGGACAGTCACTTTTTTTTACTGAACAAGTCATCTTTTTATCTAACTTGCTCTGGCTGCTGCATCTTTTCCTACCCTATCATTTATGTAGATTGCATGGTTTTGATTTCATGAGTAACGATCAGAATTGGGATATCTTTATCCTAGTAGTGTCATGTAATCCACATCTATCTTGAATAACAATTCCCACTATGCATCTCATCTTCAATTTCTATATGCCTGAGAGTACTGCAGATCTCACTTTAATTTAGGACACACTGAAGCATATGTTTGACTTTAAGCACATGTTTAAATGCTTTCACAAACAGACCTGGAATGATACTTTCACAATAAAGAGATGAAATGCAGAGCTAGATCCAAAATATTGAAGATTAAAGTGCTTTAGGAAAGTTAGCAGGCAGGAAAGACTGTTGTTGCCCTCAAAACCAACACTGCTTAATTGCCCAAGGTTTATGTGACCTGACGTTTTCTTACCTTTTAAATGAAAAGTTAAATGTTCTTTCCTACATTCATTGACCCTTATGTTTATAATGTAGTAATGAAAATTTTCTGATAAAGTCCATCTGAATAAGAAATTCCACATACTGAAGAAAAATCTCATAGCCCAACATTATTATATAGTATATTAAATAATAGAGAAGTCTGTGTACCTTGATTGGCTAACAGATGAAATCTGAATAGTGCCTGATACAACATAAGTCATTGTTCAGAATTTATGAGAGTCATCATCATTTAATTAACAATATAAATATTAAAAAACATTTTCTAATAAAATTTTATAATTGTAATAAGACACTCCACTATATGAATTATGGAGTATTAATTCACACTCAGTTGTGTTGAAACTGGGTATGAATGAATAGATCATCATTCACAACTTGTCATGTCCTAGTGCTGAAAATAAAAATGCAGACAAAATAAAATGGAATAATACCTTGCAGAGACAAAATTAGCTAAAATTCAAGCTATTAATATAATTTATTGTTCCAGGTCTTTATTAACCAGCTTCTCACATATTACATGATGCTTAATCTTGTAGTCCTTACACATGGAAAACGTCTGCTTCAGCAGACAGTGATGTGATGGTGATGACTTCAGAGATCTTGCCAGGAACACTGGTAGAGATGCTCAGATTTGGACCAGCCAAGAACTTGGCTGATTAGCTTAATGAGCAATTTTTTGTAGTGAAACGACTCCAAAACAATGGATCTTAACAAGTACTTGGGCTGAGTAACATGTTTTCATAAATTCAAATCCTAAATTGATTTGTCAAAACTACAATTTAACCAGAATGCTTCAAGAATCTTAGTTGAACCAGACTAATATTTATGGTCAAAAAAGGGAGCAAAAATAACAGAAAACTCAAAACGTCTTTACAGTTTCTAACTGGAATTTTTTTATTTTTCATTTCAAACTGATGTTTACTTTTAATTTGTGAACACTTTTTAAATGTGTACATGTGTACATGTTAAATAAAATATTTTCATCTGTTCTGTGAGCCAGAATGTCAGTTATTTCCTAGCTCTGGTAAGAAAACGGAGGTTTTGGTCATATATATTTAAAACACTCAATATGCAAAAAGTTTCCAGAGGCTCAACTTGCGTGAATTTTAGGGATGCTTGAATTTGAATCAAGGTCAGTCTTGGAAATCAGCCATCCACTTCTGGAATGGCTGATATTAAGCTCCTTCCAACTCAGGATAAAATGTAGTGATCCAGCCGGTTTCACTAAAGTTCCTCTCAATGTGCATCCCTTGTCTAAGTGCAAGAAGGAATGTCGGAGTACTGTAAATCCAACACAGAAATTAAGAGGAATTCGAGCTTTATTCTGGTTCTCACTGAGTGCACCCGAAGTACAAGGATTTTATCTCTGCTCCACATGGGCCACAAGAGATATCTTCTTTCAAATAACATGGGCTGTTTGCACAATGCTCATTATGTGACCCAAGCATTTCCACTGATGACAAATGACTGGACATGCATCCATCCCACGGTGGACTGCATTTTAGACACAAGAGGAGGGCATTTCCTGTCGCATTATAGAGAAGTGTGTTAGGGCCCCTGGGAAAGAAATCAGATTGCAAGAACAATTCAGCTGCCTGTAATCCACTTTCTACACATCTGGAGTTCCAAGAAGGGCCACATAGAACGAGCAATGGGTCAAACATCATTTTCTGTTGGACCAGATCCAATCATGACCCATAGGCTGTGACAAAAGATGCCATGGACCCAGTTTCCCTAAGACATGCTTCTTACCACTGGAAAGCTCCATATTGCCCTTCTTCTCCAGTGCCCGCTAGTTCTTATGTCATTTCCCAGTGATCTCCTCCACTTCTCTCTGCAAAGCCTCTGAAATAACTGGCACTGCTAACATTTACAGACAGCTGTGTGGCTACTATAACTGTAAATCTGTATTCTTCTCACCCCAAGAAAAGAACTGGATGCAAGCTAGAAAACTCAGAGGAATGGATTACGTTAAATCAGCTATAACTCAGTTCTTGCTCAAACTTATCCGAGGTATGAGAAGAGAGAACAAGAGGACAGGATGCTATTTCTCAACATTGTCTCTTTTTATTATTTGGGTGGCTGAACATCAAGGGTGAAATCTTGGTCCTTGCAAAATTAGTGGGAAATTTGCCATTGACTTCAATGGAGCCAGGATTTTACCCTGGGTGAGCACAGTTCCCATATGTGCTTCCATAATGAAAATTAGGAATGATTTGTCTAGTAGCATATGGAATCCATTTATGTATTATGAATAAGATTATTATTTAAAATGGAAGATAAATGTAAATTAACTACTATATTCATGCATGCCTTGCACATATCAAATATAGAACATGGGAATGAGTATCCATTATATTCTCTTCTTTTTATCTGTATTAGTTAAGAGTCTAAAAAGTTTGTTGGGGAAGAGACTTACAGAACAGGGGAACGGTAACCAGCAACCTATCAAATCCTTTGCTAAGTTTTATAATGATACAAGCCAGGCTGCCTGGGTTCTGGATTTCCTGCTGCCTGTCAGTTTAAATGGATCTTTAACATTGCTTAATGGCAGGTTTTCTGTTTGCGAATTAATTTTACCATTAAAAGAAATATACTTGAAGGAATAAGAACGGAGAAAAAGCCGAAAAAGGGAATCTCATCCCTCATGGCTCTCTACTGCCTGACCTTTCCCACCGGAAAAATTATTCTGCCTCTTTGGAAACATGGCTCAGTGCCATCCCCACTGCAGACATGGTTTCAAACTGCCTTGGAGCTGTGCCACGAGGAACCTCTGGCTTATTATACAGGACGGATGCCAGACAAACTGGCTGAGGTGTGGTTGGGTTTTATGGACCCCCAATTTGAAAGTTATGCTATACATAATGTGATTAGATCTGACTGGAATGTTATTCCTTATTTTGTTTTATTGAAGTTTAATTGTTTCCTTATTCCACTGCCATCTCTCCATTTGACTAACACTTGTGTATCACTGGTAAGATGTAATACTCAGCCTGGCTTTGTCTTTATACACCACTGCTCTGTGGACCCTTTTATGTTCGAAGAAAGACAGAAAGACAGAAAGACAGACAGACAGAAAGAAAATATTCAAAAAGCAAACTTCTTTTTAAGGCTCAGTCCTAAAGTTTTTGCAGAAATCCTGCCTGCAGCAAATGTTTTACCTGAAGGAGGATAAAAACCATAACCATCAATCATACAAGCAGACCTCAGTCTCACTAAAAGGCATACATAGGTTAGATGGCCATCACATTCATTTTTTAGCCCCTAGTTGTACATTCTGATCTGCACAAGCAGATTGCTGCACACATCCCATAGAGCGCCGTTTCCTCTGAATAGGTACAGCGACCACACAGTTTGATCAAAATAAAAGATAAGGACCTTCATTTATGCAGTTTTTATGTTGGGATCAAAGTTACTACCATTTAAAGATTTTACATTTGCCATATTCCAATCTAGCAAATTAGTTTGGCTAAACAAGCTTCTGAGGTGAATGAATTACTTCTGTGTGGTTTGATGCCAGGAACATGTTATGAAAACAAAATATATAAGATTTACAGATATTCACAATTTCTAAGGTCAGAATGAGTGACTAATCATAATGTCTTTGCCTAACTCAAGTGCCAATTTACCTCATGTGCTCTTCCTACTAGTAGTGATCAGTTGGACATGCGTCACATGGCATGGTTCGTCTTAAGGTGCACCACATCCCTCTGCCTCTCGTAAGCTCAGGTCTGCACCTGCCATTAATATTTTACCTTTATATATGTCCTGTTCCATTCCACCTTAAGTTAGTAGCTTGCAAGGATTATTGACAGGTGATTGCCAATGGAAAACGTTATGGTTTGATCTAGTACATACTGTCCACACTTCCAAAACCCTCAAATAATGAGAGAAGTCCACAGGCTTTATGGTTACACAACTAATCCTCAACTCTAAAGTTTAGTCAAGTACATCTAAACTTGGAAGCTTTTTCCCCAAGGAAACTAGAGAAACTCGTAATGAGGATGTACATTTTTATGCCTCCTAGCCCACTGTGTCTCATAGGCATACATGTACTTCTTGATTATTTTTCGGTAGAGGCGGGAGCTAACTGTCTCAATAGCTGTAAATAAGGCAGACTTTCCCTAAGTGGAGAAAAAGAAAGTTGATCAGATGCTATAGCACTAGTATTTAGCATTAATAAAAAAATCTCAAAGATGCACTTTTCTTTTATAAGAAGACAATAACTTGAAAAAGCCAATATACGACTAAACAGCTTCATACAAATGCCACATTTACAGTGCCACTGGAACAGAAGTCATAGAATTAAGTTGGGCTGTCCTTGACTGCATTTCCTCAGGAAGCTAGTGTTAAGTTGGGGGCAGGAGGGGAGATGACACAATTTTAGTTCTATTCTTTTTTTTGTTTGTTTCAATTCAAAGATTTTTCTCTTCTATAGCACTATAGAGGCAAAAATGTAGGTATTTTAAAGTCAAGTTGTATGCTTATGTCATAATTTAACCTACTTAGTTACATATCATATGGAAAAATCACTTTATTAGAGGTGTTTATATAAAGACTGCAAAGCCTTGTTTTGAACACCCAGTGTCAGCACTAGCAAAACATGGGCTAATATGCAGTCCTTGCCATTGTTCAGTTCAATTCCTAATAATATTGTTCCTTGCCTATAATGTCCACGATTCTCATATCACTGCTTTTCTCTTTTCCCTAGTGCTCCGTGACCTTGCTTTACTATCCAACAAAGTAGGAGAGCCAGCAGGATGCCTTTATCAGCAACAATCATTTCAAATGAATGTTAACAAACCTATTTCCTGTCTGTCCTGCCCTCTTCCCCCCTCCCTTTGGCTATGATTTATTAAAATTATTTTGATTGAGTGCACGTGGACCCCTCCCTTCTACTGGAGAGTATCAGATGGGTTCAGCTGTGTGTCGTAAACCTCATTCCTTCAGCAAATAAGAGAAATACTCTAGTCTTTCTTGAGGAACCAGTCATGGTTGGGAAGTAGAGATGTCTTTGCTGGAGCTATGAAGTTCCAAGTAGCCATGGTATGCAGCACGGCACCAACAGCAAAATTGCTACGAGGTCACGGATTTGTTAAAATAATGTTGTTTTCTATCCAAACCTCAAGTGACATTATAACAAGATTTACTGTTCTTGCTGTCACTTTGCATTAAAAGTCTTAGACCAGTGAAGAAAGGCAGAGCTGAGGAGTAGAGGACAAGTAGGGAAGTGCAGAGACACTGTGTAAGTTCATTTGTGGTGGCAGAGAAAAAAAGATTTCAATGGCTGGACAAAGCAGGAGAAATGCAGATTGAACTGTAAACTATAAAGCTCTGTCTCAGCCCTGAGCACACTAATAGACCTTAATTGTCCCACCTGGGGCCTCCACACACCCCTGCCCATGGGCTCAGGAGCCTCATTTAAGCTCAGGCCTGGGCACTCACTCCTTGCCTGAGGTACATTGTAGGTGTACTATTTCCCAGACCTACATCTGAATTGTTGCTCGACTTGTTACTTCACTTTTGCCTTGGTCATCACTGGTCTATCAATAGGACCTGTTACTGTCACCACCCTGCTGCGCTTTCCTGGCTCAGGTGCAGTAAGAATTTGCCCTGTCAGTGAAGTCATTGTCTGGCCTCTGTTCTGACCACCCTTGGCTTCCTCCTCCCTGAGGGAGCAGCTGGCCCTCGCTGCAATAGAGAAGGGGGAGTTCTCCTCGGGGAATGCATCCTGGAGGAGAACCAATAAAGAAGTGCTACATATCGGAGAAGAGGAAGGAAAAGAACTGTGCTTCCCACTCTATTTCACCTCCTCCAATCCCTGTTTAGAGACAGAAAGATCTTCCCTACAAGGATGTGAAACATGTTTCATGAATTTCTGAAAGGAAGGCAAAGGCAATTGTAGACTCCTGCAGTCTCCATATTGCTGGCAGTCATGCAAAAAAGTTGCTGGCAAACTGCATGGGAAAGCAAGCAGTAAATACATGCCAAGAAGTCAAAATAAAAACAATGACGGTTCAGACTTACTCAGTTTCCACAGTATCAGAAATTTTAGCCAACAAGACATCATTACTTACCTGATGTAGGATCTCCAATAGTACATCAGCCTTTTTACCAAGCCCATCAGATATTACCATAAAATAATTACCTACATCAAAAAAAAAAGAAATAAAAAAAAAACCACAACAAAAAACCTACACACACCATGATCTGAGGTTCATTGCTCTCATAGAGGGAAGTGAATAGTCAGGAAGATGTCAGAAACTGAAGCTGTATAAAGAACTTATTCTTAACTAAAATCTAAAGGACACCACATACAAACTGAGAAGGAGTCTTGAACTTGACAGTACTGATCATTCTGCAGTTACGCTGAACAGGCTGACCATAAGTGAGCATAAGGAGATCCTCATAGCTTATTATAGATGAGTAAAATTAAGACCCAGAGGATGGAAGTGATGAGAGAGCTCCACCTCTTTCAGCTCAAGCAAAGAGGCTTTATTTTCCTAATTGATGGTAGAATAGAAACAGAAAAACATTCAGATCACCTCTTAAGCCAAAAAAAAAAAAAAAAGATATTACTTGTATCTTTTGGCACAGGTCAGGTCAGTACAATTCTCTTCCCATGAGATGTGGAATGGCTGCACAACTACTCTGAAATAGTTTTTATAGCATGTGGGAGCTGTTCTGAGGCTCACTCGCCTGAGGGTTGATGCTTGGTCTGTGGATCTCCACTGGCATGGAAATACTGGTCATGTCTCTCCTGGCCTGTCCTCATTCCAAACATCCTTCTATACATTCAAGTGACACTTTGTTCCATTCCATTTATTTTGTAAAAGCCAAAAGCTTTGACCAGGATGTGGGAGGAGTCTGTATTTTTATCCTTCTCAGATCTTAGCACCCAACCCACAGGAAAGAAAGAACTGATATTACTTGTTTGCTTCTTTTATTAAAAATAAAAAAGTTCACAGCTGTTGATCTGTCAGGCATTTCCCCTGTTAAATTTCAACACACATCTGAGGTTACTAAAAACACAATATCCAAGTAAGAGTCAAAATAAAAAATAAAACAGTGTGCATGTTTAACAGACAGTCCTGATTTATTTTCAGCCTCCTTAAATTAGACTTTTTCCTCTCTCCCCAGATTCTTTTCCTCTATTGTTGTTCTCACTATCACCTGTCATTACAAACACAAACCTCACTTCCTTTTTCACAGAAGCTAAAGAAGCTTGGTAAAAAAGATACAGCTTCTAAAAACAGTACTCCCAAGGTGTACACAGTCTCTGTATCAAGACTCCATGTATCCAAAGCAAGGACTAATGTAAATGGCAGTGACAGGGAGACTCTTCTGCTCCTGGCTAGGGCCCGCTTTTCCTACAAAGATAAATAATCCAAAATTTATTTGCCTCTTTATGATTGTTCTGATTGATATTTATTGCAAGAGAATGTTGTACTGAGTGCACACTGTTTGTTTAGCAATACAGCTGAGACTGTAAAATAGAAAACAAACAATTAAATAGCCAAGATGCTCATCTTTCAAACAAGCATACTGGAAAGATGTTCTAGTACATTCTGTCCTCTGCAGCGAAATTAATTGGTGTTTTGAAGTAATGAAGGTTCTTTGTAATGCCTGTGTAAATTCTTAACTTATTCTACAAAACATCTAAAATGTGTATCAACTGTAAAGGTGTTGCACTGAGGTCTCCATTCACGTTCACATGCTGGGAATATAAACAGCTCTGCATACTTTTTTCTTAAACACACTCACAGTAGATTTGTCACTCTGTTCCGTTTGTCTCAAACTGAGAAACCTTGTCCAAGCAGTTTCTCATGAGCTGAGGTCATTGTGAGGTTTAGGACTTAGCACATAATACGTTCGGGTTTGTGCTTTCAATTTACTGTATAGTGATTTTAGTATTTCAATATCAGACTATCTCAATATAGTTGTATGCGTTCCCACTCTAATAATTCAAATCAATCAGCCTTATATTGCTTTTTCTATTTCTCCTAAAATGATTACATTTACATGCTACTAGTTCACTAACAGAACTCACAATAGCAAGAGATTAGGGGGGGAAATTGATACAACTAATGAAATAATGAAAATGAAATCATTCCCTCAGAGCACTGCATTTTTAACAAAGTTTTGTTCTGTGGTGAAACAAAACTACAGCTGTCAAAAATATGGCATCCTAACCCCTTAACAGATTTTAAAAATACCATCTGCAGGCAATGCAATGCAAATAAACAGATGTCGCAGAAGTATAAAGCCCAAAGAAGAGAAAATGGTTTGACAGTTCTAAGGTTAATATGTCTGAAAAAAGATAACATATGTTTCTCTGATGAAGAGAAAGAGAGACTGCGAAATGTAACTATTGCTAATGTTTATAAATAGCTATTGAATGACTAACATGCAGTTAGTACCTGCCTTCATTACTGTTTTGAGTTTCCTTAAGAACAGTAAGTAGATCAATTAGAGAGGACTACAAGTTCAGCATCTTTCTGTGTAGCATTAGTTGTTTAGTTTAACTGGAGACGGTCCCTACACTATCTTTAATCTGCTGTGGGGTTTTTCTTCCCCTGTCCAAGAACTCCTCTCATTAAAGCAAACTCTTTTGAAATATGCAACACTGGCTAGCTTAGTCCCACTCACTAATGGTCCTGAATTGATTCTTAATTAGTTGCAGTTTTGGTCAGAATCCCATTAAAATAGCTGAGTGCTCCAGCAGAAAAGAAGGAACTGGCTGGTGTTCTGCAGTGAGCTGCTGAGACTGAGGGTGAGCTTGCACCCACAATGGCAGCTATGCAAAATGCAGTGAGATTCAAATCACGCTCTCTGTCCTGGTTTGAACACAAACCTTCATATGGTAATTTATCCTCCATCTATAAAATATGATGAAGAAAGGCATCCAGATGCTGTTAGAAAAATTGCGTTCTTCCAATACTCTTCTCGTCTCTTCTTAAGGAAAAGAAAGGACACTAATTCAGAAGAGTATGAAACCTTTTCAATAAATCACTGATTTTTTTCTGTATAATTTTATTTCCTATATATTTTCTAACCTTCTGTTTATATTCTAGAAAGCCTCTGGGAAGCTAAAGATTATATTTTCATGTTTTTCTTCCACATGACTGAGTATTTCCCATGAACTGAAGCATATTTTTGTTTATGAAGGGAATCAGTGGTCATTGTACAGTTATTGCTTTATGATTTGAGTTTAATTATAGAAAAGTGGGGTATCAAGAAAACAAGCTCTTCTAAAGCACTATCTGGAGCAAGTGTCCCTGTTGTTAGGGGACAGTGATGTCACGTGAGCAGCTTTTGTATTCAGCAGTAATAATTCACTGCCTGCATGGGAGGATTGATCCCAGCTATGGTATCCCCAAAGGAGCCTCCACTAGGAATGGGCTCACATACTTTGATCTGCAGATTAACATGAGCAGGATCACAAGCCTTTGTCTCTTGTCCCTAAATTTGTATCCAGCAAAAGGCTGAGTCTTGTGTTTATTTGGGTAATGAATTGCAGTAATTAATGCATGCATTGATTCCTCTACTGACTCTCCCCTAAAGGCCATTTCCATTTTTAATTTATAGAAAATGCATACGATTCCTTTAATCAGAGCACAGTCTGGAATCTAAAATAAACACTCACACAAAAAATATAGTAAATAGAAGTGAGATTACTGAGCAGAATTAAGGTAGGTATTTAGGTAGACAGAAATTGTATTTAACATTGTATTAAAAGACAGATACATACCAATGAGTATAAGAATATGCATTTGGAATTTTCAGGGCAGATCCAACCCTATAATCACAGAAGCACAAATCCTACTATTTCATTGAACAGATTTCCACTTACTTCAGGGCTCAATTTGGCCCCTAACATATGAATGTTTATTTATGTCACGTATTTCTATTACAAGGATGTTTTGATGCTGTCTTTCTTTCCATCTTTTATGGCTTTTGCATTAAAAAAGACCCTACCATTTACTAAATATTCTTGAGGGGGGGAAGATTCAAAGGAGCAATGTGTGCTTCCTTTATGAATTGTGAATATTTCTTATTTGATAAGTGCCAAAACTGTACTCAGCATTGTACAAGATGCAAAATGCAAGCAGCCTTTCCCTCACAGTCCTTCAGCCCAAAAGCAGTTTCTAACATTCCAGACATTACCCTGATCTTAAACTGGACCATTCACAAACAACATGGCTCCAGAACAAAGCAAAAATCAAGTGCAAACCAAGTAACACAGTTTAGAAATAAAAAAAAAACCAAACCAAAACAAATGATATCAGGGTTTTTTTTAATTCCTGCAGTACTTTCAGGCATTGAGACTATCTTTTTCCTTACTTGGGAAATGCCTGCCTTGTATCATACAGTTCTTTGTATATATAAAATTTCCATATACATATTGAAATGTGTGTAAAATATGCCTGGAGAAGTATGAAAATACAGCATTATAAATACAAAGCAAGGCAGATGATGCTGTGCTGAGGAATGCAATCTAATATTTTTCTGAAACATACAGGTAACACAAATTAGAAAATACCCCACGATATGTATGCAGCTTAAAGGACACAAAAAGAAAGACTGATTTGGAAGCACACACAAACTAAAGGAATACCTGATTAACCTTTCACTGACTCCTGGACCACGTGATGCAAAGCTTGCCTTCCTCTTAGAGTGATGGCTTTAGAAGAAGATGTTAAATTTAACCTCTGGCGCAATGATAAATTGACAATAAAAAATTCAATGGCTTGGTAATTACCAATCACTTTGGACATCGGCAACATTTTTCAGTTCTGTCAGTGCTCATTGGCACAAAAGCTTCAGCTGAAATTCTCTCGATCTCCCTCTTTTTAACTTTGTTTTCATGATGCAGATTAAATCTGCCACCCTATTACTGATTCATTTTCCTAATTTTTCATGTCTGCACCATGCCCCAGCTGCACTAGGCTGATAATTGTGGAGCCCAGCCCTGATGATTAACATCAGAAGAATTAATTATGCCTGCCATTAAAATTCCAGGTTGCACATGGTGATCAAGAAAAATTAAGTTTCTCTAGGCCTCTAAATCATTTCACCTTTGAGGAGAATGATAGTGCCTCGACAGCTAAACTGCAGCCTGCGTTCCAGAAAAGGTCTAAACCACACACCCTTTGTGTAATTCACTAAATGCCTTCCTAGTTATTCTCACTGGTTTATTCTACTTGCTAAAAGGACTTACTGCTCTCCAAATAAAGACAACTAAAGTATCTAGCTGATTGCTTGATTCCAATACAAAACACCTTTTTTTCCTCCTTTCTGAGACTCTTTGAGGAGTAACTGTTATATTAATTTCCAGATTAAAGCATCACACAGAGAATGAAAGATCCAGGCACAGAAGGAGTTTCACAGAATTGGTAGATAATTTACTTTTGTGCCAGTTACAAACTGAAGGGAAATTATGATTTTAGTACTAGGTAAAGACAATGATATTTCTCAGAAATAAATTGATAATAAAACAAAAACAGATTCCTAAGATCTTTAGGCTAAGTAGTAATGAGTAAGGAAAAGCCTGTTGACTGACTCATTTCGAAAACGATTTTTGCATGGGAAACTCAAAACGTATTCGGTCTAGCCTAAGGTATGACATTTACTAGAGCCATAAAGTGTAAGATGATACGCATTTATCATGTTCTTTTTCTACACTGTTTCATTTTTAAATTACCATAATAATGTATATTACTGGCTTAGCTTTAGGAGACTGTGATGAGGAGTTACATTTTGATGAACGGATGTAAATATCTTATGTTAAATGGTAAATGTCACTCACTACGCTACAAAGAGTATGCATAAACTAGGCATCGTATCTACTTCCCTTGTTATGTTTAGGTAGTACCAACATAGCAAAACTACTTAGATGTGGATATTCTTGTTAGCTTTTATAGGTGACAGATTTCTAGAATAAACTTAACAGAATCAGACCAAAGACCAGCACAAGAGCAATTATCTTCCCCTATAAAATATGTTATAAAATGGGAGGACTCGGTGCATTTAGAGATTAACTTCTACGGGAAGTCATGTGCATGGTGAAATAAGAGAAAGACCCTTCATTTTAAAACTTAAATCCTTGAGCTTAACGTGAACATCACTGCTATAGCTCAAGGATATTGTATTCTATATAAAATAGGCCATTTAGAACTTGTGAGGACTTTATTGCACTGTCTCACGAATGACAACTAGCATAGTATTCATGATTAAATGAACATCTATTGTATTTGTAACA
>NW_008824035.1:8231963-8247765 GCF_000699105.1 Pygoscelis adeliae | reverse complement strand
CATCCATTTAAACATTTTTAAAACATGTCTTAACAGAAAGCGTTGAAGTATCTCCTTACAAGACTTTCAGCTAAATCCAAAACCTTTTTCTTTCTCCCCCAAGACTCTGAACATCCCCCCCTTCCTCCTTCTTCCCCCAGCTTTATACGCTGAGCATGACGTCATATGGTATGGAATATCCCTTTGGTCAGTCGGGGTCAGCTGTCCCGGCTGTGCCCCCTCCCAGCTTCTTGTGCACCCCCAGCCTGCTCGCTGGTGGGGTGGGGTGAGAGGCAGAAAACGCCTTGACTCTGTGTCAGCACTGCTCAGCAGTAACTAAAACACCCCTGTGTTATCAACACTGTTTCCAGCACAAATCCAAAACATAGCCCCGTACTAGCTGCTATGAAGAAAGTTAACTCTACCCCAGCCAAAACCAGCACACCACTTGAATATTGTCTATTAACAGATTTTAATTTTACTTATTACATATTTGCATTAATGTGACCATGAACTTAAACCCACTGTGACAGGTGCTGTAAAACACAGGGGGTCTTTACTCAAAGAGCTCACTTTCCAAGACAAGATGACTGACAATGACAGACCAAAAGAAGAATACAAGTAAGCAATGAGACTGAATCTGTCAGCATGTTGTTATAAAGTTTTTGTAGTCATCACAAAAAAAAAAAAAAGAAAGTTTTGAGGAGAATAATGTAAAAGCATTCCTTTCAATCAGAATGAGAATCATGTCTGTCATTTTTTGTTACACACACATCGATATAGCAAGAGGTGCTTTTAGCAGTGGTATTGCTTCTGTGATATATTCCTCCCTTCCATGTTAGTTAGGTATTTCTTCATCTCCCAAATCTATATCTATTTTTCCCATGCTGTCAACATGAGACTCGTGTCATCTCCTAGTCTTCAAAAACAGTGCTAACAACACATGAAGGTGTGAGAACACATACAGCACAGCAAATAGTTAATTTTGAGTTGCCGCCTGGTGCATGAATTCCTGAATATTAGCCAAAGAGTTCCAGAGGAAAGCATACTTCCTGATCATCAACTTTGCCCCACAGCTTCACCTGTCAAACAGACTGGAATCAAACTGGTAATGCTAGACACTTCTGCATCGGTCGTATATCCCAAGGCAGTCGATGTCCCTCTATCCCCACATACAAATCAGGTGTACCTCTCCTGCAGTAAAGTGAAGTAGATCGGCAGGTCTGATTTCAGCATTTTTCCTGTCAATTTGCCATATTTTCAGAGCTGTATCAACTCGCTAAAGAGCAGAGACAACATTCCAGTGTCGTGTGAGAATCATGGAGGGAAGAAAAGAGAAATAATACACTTTGAAGTGTAACAGGCTTACAATTATAAAGAGATGTTGAACTGATGCACCTAGACATATCTGTCTTCTATATGAAATAAAAATCACTTCATAAATACAGGCAAAGGAGAGGAAAGTCCTTTTTCCTTAATTGTTGTTGAATGAGTTATCAGTTCAAGAACCCTAGTCTTGCTCACATTAGTAACCACTGACTCCAAGAAGATAACTTGTGTTTCTAAGGACAAGTCGTATGAGCAAGATTTGTAGAATCAGCCTTCAAATTTGCAGAGTAACACAGTAGAAGCAATTACTAGTGGGGAATGTGAGAATACAGGGAACATTATACAGCTTAAAGTAATAAGTGATAAACTGTTCCTGTACTGTAACACTGTTTTCTGTGTTGCTGGGCTGGGACACTGCAACAGACTGTTTTGGTTCCTTCTCTGTACTCACTACTGGCAAAGGAACCATTGGCAAGCCCTCATGCTGTGATCTGCATGTTGCTTCGTCACAGGCTGCAGCATCTCTGTCTCTAAGCTGATATGGATGGTACTATGTCCGCTGTCTTCTCCACATGCCATTTCTTTCTGAGCAGCCATGCACTGGACTACTGCTCTGCAATGTACATATAAGCAAAGACACAGCCAAATGCAGTGTATGCAGTTGTGTTTATTCTACTTAACACTATTGCATATCATCTCTTTTTCTAATGAATTAATAGTCATGACTTTTGAGCAACACTTAATTGTTATTAAAGTTAGCAATATTGCTATGGAGAGCCATTTACTATTAGAAAGTTAAAAAGAACAACTAAAAAGAACAACTAATCTCTTATGCACGCAAATTCTGGACTGACTTACTCTACTGCTTTCAATGAAGTGTACCAGTTTAAATAATTCCAGACTTGTTTCCAGTTAATTGTTAAACAAAGAAAATAGGATGATTTATGCACACATCTTCAGTTCTATGCTAATCAGATCAGGGCTCAATCTCCCTTGCTCTCTGTCAGTGTAATTTGACTTGCACCATATCTGCCTAAAATATAATACAATGCATTCAGCATATATTTATCTATATGTAAATCCAGAAGCACATATACACTCAAACACATCACAACAAAGTTTTGCCCCATGTTTATGGGGCATTTCCTACTACAAACTCCCTGAGGATGCTCAAGTTTCAGGTCCTTTCCCAATTACCCTGCAGCAGGCCAGGGAGCTTGCCTGTCTAACGTAAGTCACTAGAAGACACTTCTTCCACACCAGTCTTGGGGTGTGGAAACTGGCCCATGCAGTTTATGGTGCAGCAGCCTGTTACCATTTGAGTACCATGGGCTGGTCACTGCAAGAATGTTCTAGTTCTACAGCTCTCATCCTACACGTTCCAGCTGTTAAACTGTCAGATATAGGCAGACTTTCATATTACACATCTCTTCCCAACTCTGTGGTCATAGAAGAGGTTCTAAATTTGGAACATACATTTTCTTTCATCACTCAAATCCATTTTTATAACATATTCAAATTCAACCCTTTCTCAAGGATTTCTCTCTCCTGAAACAAAAAGAAGCTTAAGTCTTCCTGCTCACAGGTCATTGTCTGTTTCCACCATCTTTCACCTGGCATATCCAGGAGAACTCCTAACCAACTCAGATGTTAACCAGAGCTAGCTAATACCACTCCAATGTTTGCTGAAGTCCGAGCAGGCTGTTAATTCTTTGGAAGGCAGATGCCCATTTCTGCAAGGCAGGGCAATGTTCACATCCCAGAATAAAGGTTTTACCACACAGAGTTAATCTTATGTTCCAGATACACATATAACTTGCTAATCACATTTTGTACAATCATATTCAGGTTCATGAAATTGCATATAATTGGTCAGAGTCTGGGTCCTGGTGCTCTAGGTTTAACAGCTATAAATTAATTTAAGAATATGATTTTTCTTCCAGTAATAAGTTTTACTAATTTACTGTCACCACCTGCATAGGGGGCTCATTCAAAATATAAAAAGTAAAATGGTGTTTATTTAGGTCAGCCCACTTTGTCGGCAAGATCTGGTGGGATGATTCACACAAATAAAGATTTGGCAAGATATTCCCATGACAGTTTCTGTTTCAGATCTCCAGGGAAGACTTTGGGAATAGCAAAATACAATGAATTATTTTTTTTAGCAATAATCAGGATAAGGATAACTGAATTGGCAAAAAATTCACAATCATTTTTACAGAACTATACTTACAATATTACATTTCACAATAATGCTATTGCTTAGGCAAAAAAAAAAAACCCAAAGCACATGTGAGAAGTAGTGATTAATAACGTTCTAGTTTGTTACACTTTCATTTGATGGGGGCTTGCTAGCTTGGTCAATATTTCATCCCTGGTGATTTCCCTTTTCACATGCTACTAATCCATGCTCCAGGTTTGGAGAAAAGGCCACTAGTTTTAAACAGTCTCTAATTCCTTCAATTTTACAGTGCCAGCTATGATTCATTTTAAAATATCTTAATATTGAAAAATTAGTAACCATCCTCCATTTGCTGTAAAATAACAAAACTAGCAAACTGATGGCAATTTAACGTTTTCTGGTTTAAAACAGTAATTTACAAAAATCTGACATTCACTGTCTATGCATTTTGCTGCTGTGAAGAAATCTGCATGACTTCTCTATTAATATACCCTTACCTGACCTTCCAGAAAATACAATGACAATAACTTTTTCCTAAATAATACTTTTTCATATTCTTCGCAGTGACAGTAATTGTTAAAAACATCATTTGGAATGAAAATAAATCTAGAAACTCACAAAATATCCTCACATTTTCTGCAGTGACTGGGCTCAATTCCTCAAGGGATCGATGGAAAAAAGACACCTTTCTCACGGCAGTTTCCCCTCCTTATCCTATACTCAACATAACCAGTAGCAAAGGTCAGGGGACAAATAAGAGCTACTCAGCTAAGTGAGGCTCTGTAAGAGACAAAGATAAATTGATATGGATGTGGGAAACTGGAATGAATGAAGAATTAAAAAGATGTTCCCACCGGTCTGGCACCTGTAACAGAAGACAGAAAACCACACACCCTACTATCTATGTCAAAACTGTTTACAACATTTCAGCTAAGACTGGCTGGGAAAAATAGTGTGACAGCTCTTCAAAATCACCGTCAAGCATTTAGGTATTTACACAGGTTTTACTCAGAGACGTAAATTCCAGATTGTAGGTTCTATTGAAAGATAGGTCATATACTTGAAATATCACTCTGACATCAGGTTCTGTGTTGAAGAACTGGATCTTTATGTGCAGACATGCTTTAGCAACCTTTCTGCAAGCAAACTCAACTGAGGACCAAAGTTAGAAATCTCACATAGTCAATCTTTTGATGAAATTCGCAGCACTACATGATTTTAATACAGTAAAAAATTCCACAACTTCTTTGAAACTCAAAAAAGTTTGCCTGAGAGACAAAACCTTGGGGATTCAACAGTGTTCACGTTTTGATTCTGCTTTTCTTTAATTCAGATAGCTTTGCTCTTCACCAGCTGATACCTTACTGGAGCAAATCTTTATACTCCTTTTTAAGAATTGCCTCTTTCTGTGAGGGGATTTGGCTTCAGTAATATGGGGAAGACTCTAAATGATAAATAACCTGAGTATTGAACAAATGGCAACATTTCATTCATGCAGAGCAGGAAAATTTAGCCCCCATGGGTTATGTTACTGGGAACTCCTTAAATCAAAATGTGGAAACTCAATATTGAGGTACATAAACTATAAGCTTTATTGATCATGTCTTGACTGAGCATGCCTGCCACGCTAGAGACATAATTCTGCATGGGGCTGATTTCCTTCAACTCTGACTTAAGGGTGCTCAGCATCTAAAAAAACATAAAATCCTGTTTCTCTATTGCTTAGGCACAGAATAGAGCGTGGAGGAATTCTCAAGGGTATTCTTTTTCTTCAGCTTTTCTGAAATACTGGTCAGGCATCTAAGAATCCTGAAGGAAATTAATGGATATGCTTTCCAGTGGAGGAGGTTGCCTATTTGGCATAAACTGCAGTAACAGTATGAAATGCCTTCTGATAAGAGGCCAACGTCATTTTGTTTTCTGATCTAGTGCAATGCTAGTAATCCATTCTTACATATTTGCATAACTTTGCTTTATATCAATTTGAGTGACTATTTACCTGTCATGTATGGTGTGATACTGAGTAGGTGCAGAAAAGGACAGCCAGTGGAGGCTGAAGGTTTTTGCTTTATGAAGGCTTTATGCCAAGGTTATAAACCAGCGCTCATATTTACAATCAAGCTTTATTTTCATGAGAAGCTTCTCCAGCACAGACATAGGTGCAAGTGGAGAACATCAGAGCTCTCTATCAGGCAACACCCTCCCTGGCTCATTCCTGTAAATTCTCCTCAGTGGCATGTTTTATTGCCCCGGAGACACCACATGATGGCTATTTATTTAATTGCTTGGAAAGCCCAGCCAAAGAAGGGTGTCTCAAGTTCGGCATGTTAGTTTCCTGCTTGCAGATTTACAATTTAGCACCGTTTGGGTTTTCAGAGTCTCCTTGTTAAACGTGCGAGGGGCCTATTTCATCAGATGAAGTACAACTGCTTTGTCTGCCTCCAAACAGCCAAAATCCCCCAAAAGGCACAGAGCAGAAGTGCAGTCTGCTTGAAAACTGGTGTGTGCCACCCCTCCAACCACTGATTAATATTTGACATATTCTCCAAGCAGAGCTCTATATCAAATTCAGTGTTTTCTCTGTCCTGTCCTTTCCTTCCCTCCTCCCGCCTAATTTTGTAGACAGACAGCCATAATACGCAATAGAAGCATAACTCTTTAAACTGAAAATGTCATCACTTAAGAATACAAGAGAGTGGTATGTGTCATGTATGTCTGCAAAATGCAGTTGCTGTCTGTTACAGTCTGTAGCAACTTTTAAATCTGTCATCACGGCATGAATTTCATATTAAGCTCCTTCCCAGTGCTTTAGCCAGGAAGCAAAGGGGGGAACATACTGTATCATTTATGGGCATGCTGGTGCTGGGTCAACCATGACATCACTCTCCACTCTGCTGAGCTGTAATGAGGTGAAAAGGCAGCTTTAGAACAACATAGCACTTTATTTATTAGGAAAATTTAAGTGTGTGTGTATTTCAATTTATGATAAAACTGAAAACAAAGGTTATGGACTATAGCTCTCCTACAGCACAAAGTAAGGGGGGGGAGGGAAGGCATTTTGTAGATGGTGAAAGATTTAATGCACATAAAGCACGGAAGATTGAAAGTTCTGGGCAGGCTAAAATCCTGTACTGACAGCCCAACCAATTAGAGATGGTACATAGTGCATTTTGCTGCAGTCAAATTGTACTATATACTTTGATCAGAGGGTATCACTGAGGCAAGAGTCTAGTTGAGACTAGCTAAAATCTTCAAATTTGAAAGGACGTAGGCATATAAATTGAGCAGAGAAGAAAAAAAATTGGTGAGAGTTGGAGGCTATAAGAGCCCTTGATTGCAGAAGGTTCCCTAGAAACCTGCAATGCTTTTTTAACAACATTGAGAAGCCGGGCAGTTCATAGCATCTCTCCAAACTAATGCTTAAATATAAGATGGACATTTGTACTTTACAGTAAGGATTTTTTCTGCTCACAGCTGGAGATGGGACAAAAGAGGTACAAAAAAAAAAAGAAAACCACAGTGCAGAACAGGTCTGATCAGACATACAATTAACTGCTCTTGTTCCTTCTTTCTCAACCACTTCTTCTAGTGTTCTGTTTTATTTTTAAGGTTGGCATAATTATTTTTCATGCTTAAGTGAAACAGTAAAGAACATATTATTTTTACTGCAGGCACGGTACCAGCAGTTGGCTTTTTCTGGAAAGCACTGCAAAAGCATCACTGCTGCTTACTTCCCTATTTTGAATCTTGCCTTGCTTCTAAAAAGGGCACCCCACTGCCAGCTGATCACTAGCCTGGTAATCCTGTCTTCCTTGGCACACACAGGAAACCCCACACCCACAGTGTTCAATAAATACTTTTAAAACACTACATGCAAGCTGGAGCTTTTCTGTCTGTAGCATCTGAAGACAGTAAGTACCAGGTCTATGACATGAATTTCTAGGCACTACTGTCATACAAATAATAAATAATAATTTACATAAATACACTGCTACATATAATTAGAGAATTATATCTAGGTTTAACTAAGAAATGTAAAGTTTGATATTGAGGTTTTTTTTTTCCTATTACAAGATGTTACTTTAACAGCTCTGGTCCCAAGAAACAGACACCCTGAAATTGGTCTGTAGCCAGAATATCTAGGGTTCTAACCTTCCTAAATCTCACAAATCTCTAATACCTAGCAAATGTCTGAACAGTATTTGGCAGAAAATACTCCATGAAGAACCCATCTGGAAGGGTCAGTGTCAACCCCTGAAAAGGGGGTATTCTTTTTTTTCAAATTAGTGGTAAGCCGATGTCTGAGCATGGTGCTAACATACAATGTACTGCTGGAGTTGTAATTTTTCAGATGAAATGTAAAACTACATTCCTCAGTGTTCATAGAGGTTTAAGAATCCATTATACGTTTCTCAAAGCAACTGCATTATTACTGGCCAAACTCTCACATGGGGAAATTAATTCTGTGTAGTACATTTATCCCAAGAAGGGAAAATTGGTTTTGTTTTTTTTAATTTCATACATGTATCAGGCAAATGTCTCAGACATTTTTAAGACCATGTTTCAAAAGCTAATATCAACCTTCCAGAAAAAAAAAGGGATGAAGTAGGCAGAACAGATAATTTTGTATATGTTCTTATTTCTGCTAAAAAATTCCACTAGGCAGCACCAAATATTTCATAAGTTGTAAGGGCTACATTTCCAACTATGCTCTGCAATGTATATGTAAAAGAAAGAGCTGAGTAAATGGGGCAACTCATGCAGTAGGCAACTCCTCAATCTATATGCAAGCAAACCTAGACATCTTTCACTCTTTCTTTGACTTTTCTTCATTTTTGAGGTAAGGTTACCCTCCTATATTGTCTTTTTCTGGTTTCTCCGCATTCTAATCAGGTTCAATCTATCTACAGATTTCCTTGCTTAGGAAGAAAGGTCTAAAGAAATGCCATGAATATAAAGTCTCTTAGTCCACCACTCATTCTTAAAACATCTTTGTCTGCCTTCTCAGTGCGCGTTTGAAAAACAGTTCTGGAAAACTATCTGACGAACCTATTAGTTAAAATATTTTTATTTAAATTTGACTTGTAAAACATTCTTTCTACTTCCCCTCACATGTGTTACTTGTTTCAAGTACAGCATGAACCAACAGTAAACATTGTTTTCCATCTCTAGCTGTGATGGAAAGCACCTGGAAAACAAGAGATGGCGGAGAGAATCAAGACCAAGATTATACAGCATGAACCAAATTCATTCTTCATACATTTCATCAAATGCTGACCTAAATTGAATTACACTGTGAGTGAGTCTGGCTCTCTATCTGCATTTCTTATTAAATTGCTCACTGTTAGCATCTGCCTTTTCATTACACCTTGTGGCCTCTTCTTTCCCATTAATAACCTCACCATATGCCCCAAGTTCAGTACTTCCTCCACTGAATTTATTTTGTCATCTACAGATTCTTTGAACTGTTTCCTTTTTCAGTATGTGAAACATCTTAGTAGAAGACAAGAAGCATAGTCTCTAAATTATCCACTACTTGCACGATGCTCTTTTCAACAGGTAGCCTTCTGTACCTTTCTATATTTAGTAGGCCTGTTTTTGTGACCCCCAGTCACACTGAATAGCATGGTACTCCCTATGAAGCTACAGTCTTCAGAAAAGAAGAGAGAAAAAAGCAGAAAACATCATTATGTCACTGTAAGAATCCAGAATGAGCTACTCTTGAGTACTGAATACAGCTTTGGTTTCTCTAGCTCAAAAAAGTTGTAGCAGGATTTGAAAATAGAAAGAAAAGGGCAGCAAAGACAATTGGGACTTGGAGTGACTTCTACACAGAAATGATTAAGAGCAGGACTCTTTAGCTTAAAGCCCTGCCTCTGAGAAGACATGATCCTAACAATAAAAATCAGAAGTTGCATGAAGAAGCTGAAGGGTCTTTTTGACAGTATCAAATGAAAATAGTTCAATCAATGCACAGTTATACTAACAAAATTAGACACAGGATGCTGGGAATGCTGAAGATTCAACGTGAAATTTAAAAGCTGTTAGATATTTTCATGGAAGAAAAATCCATCCAGGACTATTAAACACAAAGATATCACCTTTGCTTCATGAAATCCCGGAGCCGTACGTCAATGAAGACTAGAAGAACAGAGAGGGGATTATCACTATATGTTTGACCTAATCTCATGCCCTTCCTAGGCAGCTATTAGGGGCCACTGTTGGAGGAAGAAATCTGGGCTAGCTAGGCTGATAGAGGAACTCCAGTAACGCTAGCAGCAAAATTTTAAAATCTCATCGCCTGACACAGCTTACTGCCTGTGCAACAAGAGTTAGTAGGAAAGAATGTGTACTCCTGCCCCAGCTGCTCCCGCTCACAGTTTCAGTTAAAACACTAATCTGAGCTCTGGAACGTAATACAGATCTCGGTCAACTTTCTCCTGTGACAGCAGTGACATTCAGTTAGTGAGGAAGCAGCAGACAGCTACTCAGCAGTGCCTTACACTGCTCTGGTAAGATTCACAAATGCTCTTCTGATAATCTCTGTATCATCTGCATGTTATACTGCATAGCAGTTCGGCTTTAAAGTATGATGTTTGTCTCACTTTCAGCCTGCTCACTAGTTGACACCACAGACCTTCTATAAATACTTGACCTACATTTGCCCATGTTCACAAATCAGAGTGTTCTTTTCCATTTTAATTCTCTAATATTTCTCACTGTGCCTTATAATCTGTACAGAAAAAGCTGAACGGGAAGAAACAGACAATGAAACACAATGCAGGAAGATGCCAAATCAGTCAGAAACCCCCACCCTATCCACACACAATCAGCGCCAGCTGTAGTCCAATTAAACTTAATCTAGTCACATGCTCATGTGTTCCTCAGAAATTAGAGGAAATCAATTCAAATGCTAATGAGAAAACCCATAATTTATTATCTGCTGAGGAATGCATGTTACATTAGTTTTAACTGTAAACAATTATTTTTATTGCAAGATTAATTACACCATCTTACACAACTTCCTTTTTTCATATTTTTTTGAAGGAATTGGTTTTCTGCTACTGTTTTGTTGATCTGTCACAGTATTTTAAGCCTGGAAAAGTAGAATTAATTTAGGAATACTACAAATGTGGTTTTCTATTCTTCTGTCAAAGGAAAGCGGGACAAATGCCTCGGGCAAAATACAGAAAGATCCGGCTGAAGCTCTTGGCCTAAACAAAAGTACAAGAGCTGGAAAACAGTACATTCCTTACTGGGAGTCTCGAGCTAAAAACATAAAAGTGAGAAAAGAGAAAGTCAGTTTTCATGGGTATTGGCCAAAAAAGAATGAAAAATAGAATTTTGAGGTAGCCCAAAATGTCTTTCAGCTAGCCCAGTAGTTTGTTTTATTTTTAGTTGATCCCTTTTTATGTGATGCTTTCTTTTCCTCTGTACCTCAAATTTTTAAAAAAAAATCAACTTCATTACACAGTCAGGAAGTTGCAAAATATTTTATCAATAAAACACAAGGAAGCAGTGGAAAAGGAGAAGCATTTCAGGAAAGCCTATCTTGTTTGCCAGAAGCCTTACTGTTTTTCGATGAAATATGTGTACAGAATGAAACATCTGCATTATAGCTGAAGTTTACTGCAGTGATACAGAGGCAGAGAACAACAAAAATAATCTAAACAGTATTTATTTTTTCAGTTCCCAGACTTTTTTTCTGTTTGAAAAGCCTGTTCTAATCTTAGAAAGTGTCAGTGATAAAATGCCTTATCCTAAGTAGCCCATTATTCTTTTTGTGTGTTTGATTTTTAACACCAATAAGAATTCAGACACCCTTACCAAAACAAAAATCAAAACCAGAAATGCATTTAAAGAGTTAATTTAATGGCTGTACAAGCAAGAAAGACCATCCAATATAGCAGTTTAATTTCACATTAATTGCTAGGAATTTCCTCAATACAACTAAATCTGGGCCTCAGGTTTTTTGGATGACTGTGTGCCTTAGGTTTTGCGGCTACAACTAAATAGGAGATTTTTCTTGACAAGTATTTTAGCGCTACCATTGGTCACATTACTTTATGGGAAATATGACAAATGTAGCTCTTTTCCTCCTTGCAAATCCTTTGCAAAACTGATTTGCACTTTCACTAATTTATTAACTACCCATAATGTATTCAAAGAAGACTTTAAACATATCCGTGTATCATTTAAAAAATTTTACACTACTTTTTATTCTTGTCATGTGTCTAGTAAATGCAGTCACGTTTCTGTTTATAACAAATGGTTAGCACACTTTTTAGCTGAGAAAAAAAAGTGTAACATTGCAAATAACAAAACTCAGAGAATAACAGATAACACTGTTCTGCACAAATAGCCTTGTTCACATGCATATAGTGTGAAAGATAAGATCATATTCAACCTACAAACTGTAGTGCAAACAGAATACATTACAGTAAATATTCAGCAAAAGCATGTGAAGATGAGTTTCAGAAGGTTGGGCAGAATGAACTGTTTGTCCTCAAACTGTGTTTTTAGTGCTAAATCAGATCAGTACGTTATAGAGAAACAGGGGACCAGTTTATAAGAGCTGGTCCATTTCACACCTGAGGGTAATAGCTTAGCGAAAAATGCCTTGAATTTCTTAGTGTTTCTTTCACTGTCTTTACCTTTCTAATAAACACGGAAACTGTACTGCACACAGCGCTCACTCTTTTCCTCCGTCTTTGTGTTAAAAAAAGCATCCATTTTAAAAATCTGTCAGAGAGGATTACCATTAGCTATCGTGAAGTCTTGTTCATAATGCAAAGTTAAAAGGAAACAAAGGGCAATGGAACTTCAAAGATCATCTGTGTTAAAATGTTGCTGGACCCTATACTTCAGCAGACCGAATGGTTCAGCTGTTTGTCCTCAAACTGTGTTTTTAGTGCTAAATCAGATCAGTACGTTATAGAGAAACAGGGGACCAGTTTATAAGAGCTGGTAGTCCCACGTTCATTACTAATACTGGTTAAACTGTAAACCTCTCTGCAAAGTAATAAAGGAAATGGAGCATACTAGCATATATCACACATATGTTAGGAACCAGTGCTGCCATGAAGCTCTGATTAAGCAGTACAATCTTCATTCAGTCTTCATGCTTCAAACCCATACATTTTGAACTCCTTCCCAATAAAACTAGAGAATGTGATGAAGCTACTCTGGACCCCTTTGTACTTCACATACTGATGACATAAATGACCAAAGGAACTTTTCCTTGGCACAGGGTATTACGTTGCCGTAGTGTGTGTGTACCAACACCCCTTCCTCTCAGTTTGCTCAAGCACAATCTGCAGTTCATTCTGACTAGCAGAAGCTTTGACATCTGTCTTTACTGACACTTCTCACCAAGTCAAAACAGTGCTGACAGTTTCCAGGAGAAGAATGCAGGATTTCAGAGAGATATTTAGTGTGACAATAATAATCACTAGAGTTGTAAGAGTGTCTTTAAAGACAACCTAAGGAGAAAACGGAATCACAACTCTAATCCTGTTAAGCAAAGAGCCCTAAATAAAAGTCATTAAATTGTATATTTCAAAATTTTATAGTTCAAAGTCAGAAAGAATTATTAGATGCTTCCAGCTGGCCATCTGTTAATCAGAAACCATCAAGTTTCATTCAGATGGCCCACATTGATTCCCAAAATTTTTAGTTAAACCAAAATACTTGGCCCCATTGGGGTATTAAATTACTTGCTGAGGCAGAAGGTAGAAGAGCACAAATAAGAGTCCAATAGGCAAAGCTTCAACACAGGCAGGAAGCTGATGAGGTGAGATACACCCAAGTGATCTCAGCAAATGGACTCTAGCCTCCACTATTGAGGGCCTTCACCATCTGGGTTCCAGGTGTATTCCCTCCCAGACAACGGTCAGTCTAACACAAGTACATGAGCAAGACAAGTCAGCCGCATCTAAGAGGTTTCTCCGTACAACTCAGAACACTGGCTCACATTATCTGGTGTCCCGTGTCTAGTTATGGTCAGCCTCTCCTCCTTTAGAGGAAGCTGCAAACAAACAAAATCCTTGGATCTATATACTTCATTGGATGTCTGGGGAAATTCCTTCTTGACTAGCTGAAGCTCTGAAGCTTGATTACTCTTTATAACCATTGTCTTAATGCAGAGCTGGCTGTGTCACAAAACAATGCAAAAGCATTTCAGAGAGAGCAATGCAAGCATTTCAGGTCTTGCTACAACCTGCAAAAGAAAGGAGGAACTCAGATTTACAAACTCCAAGGACAGAAAAGATAACTGGAAATGCCCAGCAATCCACTTTCACTGCCATCCCCACATTCCTGTCCCTATAAACACACAGGTATTAGAATTTCTCATTGAAGCTGGATTACAGCCTTTTTTCTTTAAAAAAAGAAGATCTAATCTTCCTTCCTTAAAATCTAAGTAATGGTGAGTCCTCCACCTCACCTGGCAAGCAGTTCCTGCATCTAATTACTCTCACAGCTTCCAGCCATTCGATCTTGTTATGCTTTGTCAGCAGGACAGAAAAGCCCAATTATCACATTTTTTTTCCATGGAAGGGTATCTGTGTGCTTTTTGACCTTATCTTTAAGAAGCTGTGTAAGTAGAACTCCTTGCTTCTTTCTTGGAAGAATAAGGCTTGTTTTCTAGCACCTGCATAATTTTTGTGGCTTGCATTTGAACTCTCTTACTTCCACATCTACCTCTTGAAGGGTAGTCTGCAGAAAACAACAGAATCTTATTAGTGATCTTGCCAATATTGTTTATACTTCTTTACTTCTACAGATACTTTTCTTCTCATGCAGCCAAGGAACCCTTTGCCTCTTTTAGCTGCAGCATTGGCAGCTCATATTGAATTGAATATTCATAAGGAACTACATTCTTCTAAGGCAGAATTACTGCTTATGTTCTTAACTTCTAGGTATAGCATAAGCATATCTTGCTATATTATAGCAAGTATCTATAGTATAGTATCTATAGTGATATACTAACATGCATTTGGAAATAACATGATAATTGGTCTGTGACCATGTCAGTAGGTCACTGAGATCCATTTAACAATTGTGCTTTTTCTTTATTGTTACTAACTCACTAATGTTTGTCTCATCTACAGACTTTAGCAACTAATGCTTTTCAGCATTGTCTAATTTTTTTGACAAAAATATTAGTATCAAAACAAGCCTAGATCCCTGGGGAGCTCCACTAGGAATAAATTTACCAAATTAATCTCTCCCTATACACAAATATATTTTTATATCTGTCATTAGCCTATTTTTTAATCCTTTTAATAAGTGTTCTGTTAATACAAGTTTTTTTCTAATCAAAATGGTTTAAGATGAAAGATATGTGCAGACAACCGCAAATAATAGAGTCAGCTTAGCACTTATAAACTGGACATATATATGCTACTTGCCTGTTCCACTTGAGAAGTGAACCAGGTTAGCTAAAGTGGATTAACTAGGACATCCACAGCACGATTGCAATGTGCCATACTTGTGCAGAGTCACTTAACACAACACACCTAATGTGTATCTCAACTCAGATTGCTGCTGTGCTTTACCAACTGCATACAGCTGCACTGAAGACATTCCACATAAGTGCAAGATTCTGCATGGCTTAGATGGTGCCAATAATGGAAACATCATGTAAAGCTACATGGGATGCTTGTACAAGCTACCGAAGAACCTCCCCACTAATGATCTGCAGCCTCAACTTTTCAGAATCTCCTTCCTCAGCCAAAGTTCAGTGGACTGGCATAATTTTTGTGTACAATGCTGTGCTTTCTAAATATTGCACGGACCAGTTTTCACAGTAAACTGATAGATGCCTAATAAAAACATGTTCTTTTTGGAAGCTGTATTAATTGCACAGGATGTGTCTGGTAGATTTAGTCTTGTTCCTGGTCTACATATGTCTCAACTGGAAAACTTCTGTCAAAAGCTCAACTGCCAAATTTTTATATACTTATTGGATGGCATTGAAATACAAAAGTTGCCTGTAAACCTAAAAGCTAGTAGCTGATTATATCCAGAGACTTAATTGCTCTCTTTACCTTAAAGACTTCCTAGTTTGGAATCTCACCTTTTGGGTAAATGTGTGAACAGAAAGCCTGAATCTTGGAGGGTCACTTACTGCTTATCAGAAGCCATGATGAATATTTGAGTAGCTGTACAGCCTTAGATGTGACAGTTACCTGTGTACTCCCATAGCTTCATCACAGATAATGTTGTAAGCATTCCCAATACAAACTCGAACGTTATGCTATGAGCAGGCTGATATCAGACCATCTGTGAGAATAAACATTTGTGCAGATG
>NW_008824035.1:8230312-8231933 GCF_000699105.1 Pygoscelis adeliae | reverse complement strand
AACATATAGATGAGTTTCCTCTGTGTAAAACAAACTCTTTCTGACTAATCAACCTTTGCATCTTGACACTTCAGTGGTATAGCATATACATCCTTTCAGCTCTGTCATCAGAATGTAATAAATCTTCCTGCTAGTGTCATAATACTCTTCTCAATATTTATAGTTACAAAAATTTAACTCTTGACTGCATGTTAAAAAACATAGAGAGGATTGATTGTTAAAGTAAAAATCAATCTAAGGGTTTTGATGATTTAACAAGCCACAAAAGCATATAAATGTATCACAAAAACTTTGATTGATTTATAACTTTGTAATCCATCCCTCCTCATCTATTATCCTGCAAGTACTATTTTAGCAATCATTAGTAGCAAGATGAGATAGAACACTGACATCTTCCTGACACAATATGACCATAACTGGAATCTTCTAATACATGAATGCTTTTACCTGGCTATTAATAGTGCCCTTCACTAAAGATGGACTGGTAATGCCAGCCATATTGAACGACTGAAGTTTGCTATCAATCCTGGAAGTGTCTGCTCCGGATGGTTGTACCTACTGGAACAATAGTGGAGTGCCAGCCAGACTACTGTATTACTGTTCTTACCAATACTTTCATTTATCTCTGTAGAAGGACAATCATTTAAAATTAAATTCATAGTAGTAAGGGAGAGGTGGATATTTTTCAAGATCTTAGAATCACAATCTGACTCTGATCTCCATGAAAATTTTTTTTCGTTTTTCCACAAGCTTACAATTGTCCCATGTGCATGAGACTTCAAGATTACGGGCACAGGCTAGGACCAGCAGTGATGTCAAATAAAGATCAAGAGCTTACTACATAACAACTCTTTGTACCATCACTATGACAGCACTTTGTCTAAGATTTTTAATTGTCTCTAAAGAATTTTATACAGGATGCAAGAGCATAAAGTCTCCACCAAAAATGAATACCAAGCAAGATTGCCATTAACTTCGTTTTAAACAAATTATAAGAAAAAAGAACCCTTTGTCACTTGTACACTAAAAAGGCAGTATAGTTCTACAGATTATATACACTATGGATGTCAGTGGTTTAAGCAATATTGTGAAGAGCTTGGGCCATTATACATTGTTTCTTCCTCCCCTTGGCAAATTTTTAGTAGGTGACACTTGTGTTCGAGCTTTTAAAATTCTTTACAGAAACAGGTGTTGTGAAAGCCAGCCTAGACAACAGGCTCTGCCAGGGTGATTCGTGGCCCTGCCAGACGGAATCCCCCCTAGTTTCTGCATATCTCTTACTGCTGTACATTTTCACCCTATAAATGGATGCATTTTATTGCTAAAGTGCCTATCCTGGGCCAGTTTCTTATCTTCTTTATACTACTGTAAATCTAGCACAATTCCTTGAATGATAGAGGGGTCATTTTGCATTTATGCTTGTGTAAATCAAATCAAACTTTGTAATTCCTGTCTGCACTTTTAACGCTAAATATTCCCATTAACTTCGGTCTTGTTTTTAGCTGTGTAAGAAATCCATAACAATGGCAATAGCCTGTAACATGTTTAAGACATTTAGAAATACATGGCATTATATAAATGTGGTCTATTTCATATGCATTTATTGTTTTTATATAAGAAA
>NW_008824035.1:8229563-8230279 GCF_000699105.1 Pygoscelis adeliae | reverse complement strand
CCTGCTGTACCTTGTTGAGAGACCAGGATAATTTGTGGATAATTTTATGTCAAATGACAAGCTCCAAAATTTCTCCAACAGGGTTTTGTCTACAGGAGCAGGATTGTGAATTGGATCTTCATGTGGGCCAACTTTTTGGCAACAACGAGCCATTCCAAGTCCAAATCTTTTGTTAAATTGTTGTCTTACACTTTTACATATGGACTTAGTGCACACCTGGCACACTGCAACACATTTAAAACAATATTTAAATACTAGTAATTAAGTGTTTATATTAATCCAAATCATGAGACAGTCTTTCTGCATCAGAGTGATTCACCTTGAACCCTGCATGCAGTCACCTTCCATGTACATATCATATCCTTCACTCACAGAAGAAAAAAAAAGATCTCTGGGAACTCTAAAATACCGACTTTTCCCCTTGGTTCCAGTGGGCCAAGGAATTGTTATGGGGAAATGAATACTAGAAATGGCTGATCGGAACAAACAGTAGCCCCCGTTGTATGTATACTCATTTTCTGAAGATCAAAACAGCTTCAGGCTAGACTGTAATTTTTAAGATCCTCCTTCATGTCCCTAATAATATGGGGGAAGTTGGAAATGTCACTGCAGAAAACTAGTATGCAGCTTGTCAGTGCCACTCTACCAGCAGTAAAAGGGGGAGTGTAGAGAGCTGTAATCCCATTGAAACTGGCAGTAGAGCTTCAGATGCCAGG
>NW_008824035.1:8228055-8229515 GCF_000699105.1 Pygoscelis adeliae | reverse complement strand
AAATGGGAATTTTGGACCAGAAAGAACAAATAGATGCATGAGACCTCCTTGGATATTTGCAAGAAGCTCATACACCTTCCAGTGTGAATACATGACAGAACAGGATTGGTCAAGAAAACAGCAAATACATATAAAATTACATAAGTACTTTGCCCTGCAAAGGAAGAGGGTGTAAATCTCCTTAGTGAGTCAACATGCCTCAGAGGTCGCCTTCTTTAAATCCAGCATCTCCACATACCTCTTGTTCTCAGGTCCTCCTTATTCAGGCCCAGTCAAGGAATATTTCCAGATTTGGCCCAATCTTACTATTTATTTTTTATTTCAGAGAAATAAAAATCAGACAGGCAAAATAGCATAAGCACACAGTCACGCTGAGCATCGATTTCGAATGAAGTGTCGTGTTCATACTCGCGTGTTAGCATATATTGTCCACTGGGTGAATCTGTAGTATAATATAAAGGATCTGTAAGAAAACTCTGGGTCTGTAACATTTTCACCAATGAGCATGTCATAGATTTCACCTTAGCCCTTTAGCAATCAAACCAGCAGCTGAAAACTGCACACTTGAATATTTATGAAGGATCTTACTAAGCTGCTTCTATAGATGTGTTTTCCTTCCATTGTGCTTTCTTTCTCCTGGAGAGCACAACGAAATAGACACTTTTAAGAGTACTTTTAAAACATTGATTGGTTTAAACATTAAACTGTCACAAGCTTAAAATAAAATTTTATTAAATTACCACTATATTGAAGACTATGGCCCAAACCTGAAGACAACTAAGTATATTAGTAGCATTACTGCATGATTAGTCTTAGCAAATTTACGAGACTGTCTTAAGCATCTGCAGGAGCATTTCACCATTCACAAGTGCACATTAATTAGTTAATAGCTCATATTATACATTAATATCTAGGCAAGGATTCCTTAAAAATTATTCAAGCACTTGTCTTACTCATGTAAGTAGCCCCTTTAACATCTATAAAGCTACTCTTATGAGCAAAACACAGCTCATGGGTGTTTCCAGGATCAAAGGTTTGGGCATCCTTGGAAACTTTTCAATGAAATTGGCCTTAGAAAGAATCAGTGAGCTGCCGGTATGTTCATAGTTCTTTATTCCTGCACATGCTTGCAGAATCAGGGGCCTTTATTCATAATAGTAGAAGAAATTGCCATTTCATTCTTAGTCCAGGTGTTCTTTGCATTTTGAAATTCCTTAGAAAATACTGCTTTTGTGAATATTATCAAGTTTTAATTTATATAGTGGGTGAACTGTACTAATATTTTAGTACTCCATTTCCACTCCACAATAAATGATTTTGGTTAAAATCCCATTTGCATTATGTTATAAAGTTGGAGATATATACATACAGATAGATACATAGTCCATTCTTGACAGATCTTTCTGTTTTTCTTTCTCTCTTTTGGATGGCTATTAAGTGGTTATCTAACACACCAAGAA
>NW_008824035.1:8225023-8227994 GCF_000699105.1 Pygoscelis adeliae | reverse complement strand
TGAAGTAGATACTGTCATCCTCAAACAAGCAGTACATAAACGCTCTTATTTAGCTGATGGAGACACTGTATAGATTGGAGAATCTTTAATTAGTGCAAGGACAGCACATTCCACTCCTTTGCTTATGATACTCACAAAGAAAAATTTTGTAAAATTTAAATTTACTAAAAATACTTTGCACATAGTTAAAATAAATAAAAGCAGTACATTCTTACTGTAGTCATTATAGACCTGATGTTGTAATCATGCAAGTGCCAGAAATTCTTTCCTTCTGACTTCAAATCTTTCCAGAAACTGCCTCTATGTGAGCACACTTTCTGGATCTTCCACTAATTATGAACCTGATCTGCAAATACCAACTCACCAAAGACTTGTTATAACAACTTATCGCCACTTATGAGTCATCCTACAATAATTTACAAGGTTGGATTGCAATTTTATAGACATAATTACTGCAATGAGTACAGTAACGCACTCTTCAATGTTTTTTCCCACCACACTGCAAAACTTTTCATTCTTTAACACCACACTACAACAGACAGGACTGATAAGAATGGTATCAACAGACAACTACAAGTACTTAGGAATACAAACCAAACTATTTTGTGTATTTATGTATAAAATTCTCTCCGCTTCTGGCCAAGAAAGTTGCCCCTTCTGTGTGAATGTTAGGCCAGGAGCTGGCCAGGAGTGAAGCACCGCATTATAAGTGTGATACTGTCAGGGTTTGTGTGTGCATATGGCTGTCTGCAGGCCGAGATACCACATAGCCAAAGGTCACAAAGGAGGTCTGTAACAGAATTCCCTCAGCTTACTATAAGTACAAGCATACCAAAGATGTTTTGTGTTTTCAACTGAATTTCAAATCATGTTCAGAAGTTCTTTTTGTTACAAAGGCTCTGAGGCAGCTCATTCAGAGCCGTCTCAAGCATGACCACACACTGTACTTTATCATGTGTTTATTTCCTCAACAGTCTGGACCCAGGGAATATAAGAAAAACACGTCAATCTCTAAGTGGAAAGGCTGTTAACTGTTACACTCCTCTAAAACAGTGGAACTCTCAACAAAAAATGATTGTTTGCCTACAGAACACGGATCTTTCTCAGCTCATCCAAATGCATGGAGCGAATTCCCACAAAGAATAAGGACCGCTGCAAAGCTTGTGCCATTCCTTTCCCAGTGCAAGGCACATTTCTTTGACATTGCTGTCCCTAAAATAAGCCCATACCAACTTGTGAATTTTAAAATAACAACTTAAATCTCTAGTAAACCAAGACATTCCATTGCACATGCTTCTTCCCTGGGGAGAGGATGAGAGAATGACCAACATGTGACAGATATTAGTCGCATTCCTTCATGAGCTGCTAAGCCTAGAACTACAATGACAAACGTCATTTAAGAGCCTAAATATAATGAAATCTTGGAACTAAACCTATGTCTCCTGAGAAACCCGAATGGAGAGCTTTAATAACAAGACAGAGTCTTAATATGAAAATGTATAGAGGCAGAAAACACTCACCTGTGTGATGTCTGTTGCATGTAACTGCAATTCACCAAACAAAATACATTTTATATATTTTTATACACAGAAAACAGTGGTCTGCGTTTCCTACTAAAATTAACAGAATGTAAATGGGCATTTCCTGGCTTCATATTCATAACCATCTCTCCAGAACCATTTGTTCTGATCACAAGAATTTGTTTAGACCTATACGCAGGAAGATTTATGCCTAACAACAGGAAAGACGTAGATCTTATTTATTAGTCTGAAGATTTATTTTTCCTTGATCTGCACGTGCTTTATGCACAGTCATGTTTAAGGAATGCACCCAGTGAATCCATCCTGGAATATAATACCCAAAAGAGAACAGGCCACACCACAAATAAGAAAAGGTACTTTATTCAGAATCACCCTCAAACTGACAAAACCTAGAAAGCAGTCAAAATATCAATTCTTCCTTAAACTAACGACTACCCATACTCTCTCTGTTTTGTTATGAAAGACTGACATATTGTCTCCTAAATCTAACAATTGCTGTCCCTGGATTTACGCTACATCCAAATAAAATTAAATCTCATATTTAAAATAAAATGTATTGAAGTATTACAGTATGATTTTTATTAGTAGCAGTGCTACTGGCCTCCAGAAAACACTTTCTCCCTTTTATTTCCATGTCCTTACACTTTTTTCCAATGTTCTCCATTTAATCATCCTATCTTTTAGCATAGTCTCCCTGTGAAGACACACCACACTTTGTGGTATGTGTACCTGACAAGACATATGCTTGTAATAACCTTCACTGCATGGGTGATATATGTTAAAATGCATTACAGGAATTATTCTTTTTTTTAAAACACAAATATATGGAAGAGAAATATCTCCTAAAACAGTCAATTGTATGGCATCTAAGCAGAGGGGGTAATTCTTTGACCAGTTCTAAACAAACTGAATTCGTGGATCTGGGTGAAGTTTCAGCCTATCGCCGTTAAAATTAATCTTACAATTGAAATGATAAGTGATACTTGCTTCAGGCCATTCTTGCCATACTAAGAAGTTAAGAGTAAAGTTGATGGTATCAGGGACAACAGGAATCATGGCATCAGAAACACATTTGTTACAGTGGCAGTAATAAACAAAGTAAAATTAAGAATAGCAGTGGACCAGAATCAAACTTCTAGTTCCAAATGTCACTGAGCTTTAAACACTAGTGAAGTCCACATTTAGATTCTGTGGATAACCCTCCTTTCCGGCCAAGCCAAAATCCCAAGGATAAACACCAGTGAACCTTAACTGAATGTGACTCCAGATACAAATGAGAGCGAGAAATGTGTGGCTTGCTACCATGCAACATGTTTAAATACAAATTAAAACAAGCAATAGACCAACAAATGCCAACAATAATTCTAAGAACAATACTAAGGACATGCTTATGGTAAGGTACCCATCCAGTTTAGAAATGAAAAAGGGTG
>NW_008824035.1:8210613-8224994 GCF_000699105.1 Pygoscelis adeliae | reverse complement strand
GGGGGGGAGAAGGGCAAACAAAGCTGAAACAAACTTTATTAAGTGGAATTTCTAGGCTAAGAAAGAATCACAAGCATTTGGGGAAAATAAAAACAAGAACCAGAAAAAGGCAGCCTTAATATATGTTTAGGAGAAGGGAGGAAAGAAGGAGTTCTACCATTTTGTCATTTTCTGTTTTGAGTTATTTAACAAATGCCGGGATAACTGCAAAGAAATCAGCAGGATGCAATTATATAATGACACCATGCCAGCCTCAGTAACGCTAGAGCTCTAAAATAAGCTCAGAGTTCCCTCTCAGCCTAAACAGTGTTATTACATACTGTTAAAAGATTATTTTCAAGCAAACTTCATTACTTAATATTGATGTTACCCAACCATTGAAAGGTCCAAAAGGTATTTCTATCTATTCATATTTTCTGATCATTATAGTAAGGCTTTTAGACTTCTTCCATTTTGTTGTTTCTACATACTTTGAATTTTTTTCAAGTCGCTATTTCACTATTGTCAGGTCTTCATTTCAGTCTCTCTGGAGCAATATCTGGATTTTTATATGAACAGAGCAGATTTTTATCTGTGGCCTATTTAGAATGCATTAATGAGATTTTATGTCACTTATGAGACATAATTCAGATTATGAAATTTGACATAAAGCTGTCACTATTAACTCAGCATCTATGTGTGCAATTATAGTGTACAAGAAGAGCTAATACAACAAGTGCTCCAGATAAACAGTTAAAATAACTTATTGACATTCAGAAAATTCCCTTCACCCCATATTTCTTATGCAACTAATAAAATGCGCAAATATATAGGTATATTTGTACAACATCTGCTATCTAAGAAGACACACTTAAGCAAAGATTCTAATAGATTTTAGCAGAAGTACTCATGTTCGTAGTGCATAGGAGATCAGGCTATGTTTGGGTATGACTGTATATGAAAGAGAGAATGAAAGAGAAAGACAACTTAGGACATTATGCATGTAGTAAATAGTACTATAATTGTTCTTTAACAGTGTCCTGGTTTCGGCAGGGATAGAGTTAATTTCCTTCCTAGTAGCTGGTACAGTGCTGTGCTTTGGATTTAGGAGGAGAACAATGTTGGTAACACACCAATGTTTTAGTTGTTGCTAGGTAGTGCTTACACTAGTCAAGGACTTTTCAGCTCCCCATGCTCTACCGACTGAGAAGGCTGGAGGTGCACAAGAAGCTGGGAGGGGGCACAGCCGGGACAGCTGACCCAAACTGGCCAAAGGGACATTCCATACCATGTGACGTCATGCTCAGTATATAAACTGGGGAAAGCTGGCCGGGGGGCCGCTGTTTCCTGGAGATGGCTGAACACCTGCCTGCCCATGGGAAGTAGTGAATGAATTCCTGGTTTTGCTTTGCTTGTGCGCGTGGCTTTTGCTTTACCTATTAAACTGTCTTTACCTCAACTCACGAGTTTTCTCACTTTTACTCTTCCAATTCAATTCTCTCCCCCATCTCACCGGGGGGGGGGCGGGGGGGAGTGAGCAAGCGGCTGTGTGGTGCTCAGTTGCCAACTGAGGTTAAAGCACGACAAACGGAGATTTTCCAAATATTGTATTGCTTTTAATAGAATAAAACTAAAATATATCACATATGGAAAATTGCTTTTGACTTCAATAGAAGCAGAAATGGTGCTCATACATGAGATACAGACAATGTTTCTGAAGGTTATTCATTCCCAAAAGGGGTCTTTTTGCTTGCAAGAATGCTGTGTATTACCACCACCTCAGCTAATGAAAGAAAGGCTATGATTTTCTCAACTCTGACAGAGAAACAAGCATATTAATGGATAAGCTCATAATTGCCTTGTTTCAGACTGGTTTTGCTACTACATAGAATGTGCATTCAATGAAGAACAGATTACAGAAAATTCCCAAAATTCTCAAGGAATAATCCAATAGCCGCTATAAAACAAAGAAAAGAAAGTACTTTTTTTACGGCGTGCGTAATTAAACTGTAGAACTCAACAATATAGATGAATCCAACATTAATTAGATAAATTAATGGCAGATAGTTGCACTGATGGCCAATAAACAGTGCTGTACAACAGTACTAACGGGGTTCAGGTTTATTAGTTTGGACTTCACATCAGCACACTAAGGAGAAGGTGGACAGCAAAAAGAAGGACTCAACAGAAGGCCAGAAGATAGATAAGGGAGATGCTAGGATACAGAAAGAGAACTCAAGTGGGTTGGCAATAAGGAATCAGCAGAAGTCTTGTGGCAGAAGGTGTTAAAACAATGACTCGCATTCATGAGAATGCAGAATTTTTTAAAAGCTGCCCCTTCACTTAATTTTTTACACAAAGATAGCAGTTGAAGCATGGAACAATGAGAAGACAGAAAGTAAGGCTCTTTGAGAGCCGATATTGAATGTCAAGCTCAAAGAAAGTTAGATTGACTTTTGTATGGCATGTTAATTCTTTTATTGCCCCTTTACTTCATATTTGCACTCACCCCTTTACCCTGTTTCATTATGAAAGCAGTTAAGAATGAGGGACAACTGTGGATTAATGTACCTTTAACATATAAAGAAACACAGTTAAAACATAGAAAACTCTACATTACATAGCACATATTTATTAATATCTCTCCCATTCATTCTAAAAATCAAAAATTGCTTCTCTGGAGATCTTTTAATCCAGTCAGTCATTACTTCATTTGGCGGTGTGACTTATCTGAGCATGTTCAGGGCCAAATAACCTAGTTAAATCTGTGGCTCTCTAAACTGCCACTATACAAAGACCTTTAAGGAAGTGACTGGCTCTTTTGCAACATTCCGGGAAGTAACTGATGGATGATATTATATCATGGTGCTGATGTTCAAATTATGATTTGCCTCTGTGGAGGTGAAAAATTTTGTAAAAGTTCCCTCTCATTATGTCAGGTTATGCTATCTAAATATATTAATTCCTGTGAAATAGTACAAAAATAATTTATCATAATTTCATCATAATTTTGCTTTTTGTTAAAATAAATAATAGGCAGTCAGTTTGTTTTTTTCTTCTGAAGAGATAAGCACACTGTAACTCAGAATGCAGAGGAATAAGTCACTTAACATTTCTCAAAGAAATTACTGAAAGCACATACCCAAGCCTATGGAAATGTAAGAAAATCAACTATTTAAGGCCTTCACCTTCATTCCTTCAGATATGTGTGAAGGAAGGCATGAGCCTGACCTGTGAAACAAGTAATGAGATGAAACCTGCACATCTCAAAACCAAACAAACAAAAACCCAACCATAGTGAGAAAATATATCTCCTCATGCACCTACAATTATCAAACATTCTTCACTCTCCAGCTTTCTCTCTCCCTTACTGTGGACTCAAGAGTCCGTTCTTCCTCTAGGGAATATTTGCTGGCTTGGAGTAAAGTCCTGCTGGACTTCCACTCAGAAATCAGGATGTGAAACAATAGAAGGGACTCTAGTGTCCAGAATCGGGAGCTGAGCCAGTATGAGGAGCTCTTGCACTCAGCAGCTGCAGCTCATATTCACAACTTATCCTTGGTTTTTAATTACTGTTAAAAGTATCATCCTATTTCTTTCCCTCCTTGCAAAGGTGTAAAATAATTGCTAGACTTGAAAACCCATGAGCTTCCCTAGGTATCTGAGGGACAGAGTTGCAGACAACCCACTCCCTGCTGTGCCCAGCAGTTAGGCCTGGGCCAATGGGTGTTAATAAAATGGACGTAAGCACGCACATTTCTTCTCCTGCTATTGGTATCAATCAAGGAGGGTCAGGGGAGGCAAGAGGCAAACACTGGAGAGTTTATCACACAGCCATGCTGCAGACCACAACCTTCAGCCATCTTGTTTCACAGAGATAAGGCAGTTAGGATCCCTCTGCTAGGCTGGCTAGCACCTCTTTCTCTCACCAGCTGACATTTGCCTGGAGTCTGTGTTGATAAAAAGGCGCCGGATATGCAAAACCTATTGTGGACCTTGTAATATAACATGCTTTGTCAGTCACAAAGCATTGCTACTACCTCTTTTGTAGCAGCCCAACCTTTCTACTCAAAACCGTAGAGAAAAAAATATAGAAAGAATGATCTCACTTTAAATGCACAGTCTAATTAGCTGGTACCGGAGCATAAGATTTGAACATTAACACAAAACTCTGACTCAGTGAATCCTTACAGCTGTGTGAAGGACTGTTGTTTTCAGGTGTGAAAAGCACCAGGGAAATTTGATTACAATTTTAATTAATACTAGCAACTAATATGATAAAAACACATCTATTTATACAACAAAACATCCATTCAGACAAAGAAAATCCCACTGGTAACCTTTTCCCTACTATTTGTCAGCCGTTCATTTTCATTTTGCTGATGTTTCTCTTCTCTCTTGGTTAACACATTCCTGGTTATGCACTTTATCTCATTTTCCAAGAAGGCCTCTATTTATGAAGAGTCACAGCCATTTTCTTCTGGATGGAAATGCTGCCCTCAAGCTGCCATTGTAACCTGAAACAAGGATGCTTCATTGCTTCAGAAAAGACCCCGGGGACTCTTATTCATACACGTATTTATCTTCTTCATGATGTACACACAGATTTCCATTGTGAAGAAAAGCAGTGTGATTCCAAAAGGCTGTGCTTTTCATGAAACAAAGGTTTGTTCAGGATTAAGATTAAACTGCAGCATTTTGGGGAAGAGAAAAGGAATCTTACCAGAAAAGCACTTCAGCTACCGTAAGGAACGGGACAGAGTCAGATCACGGTTTTTGCTGTATTCCTTCCTCCTCATTTCATTTCCTTTCAGGTGTCTGTTCCCTTCCAGTCCCCCACCTCTGTCCTCTAAAATCTGTTGGTTTTCAGCTTCATTCTTGACCCTCAGCTATAATCCTATTATCTTCCTGCACACTACCCAGAACGTTCATCTACATCCACCTTTTTAATAGCATTGTTAATGATTTGAGGCGAGTAAATCACAGTCAAGATAATGGCTGCAAAAAATTAATAGACATGATTTTTATGATATAATATACTAGTATACTAATCGCCTGAACAGTTAATTGAAAAGCACTAAATATTTTATTATTCATTTGGTATTCCTTCTCCTTTTACCATTCATGCTTCTGTTTATTTTTCATTCTTTGGAACTTTTTAACCTACAGTTCCATCCTAATTTATCTTTATTAAAAAATTGCACTGTACTGACATCTATTTAAGAAACTAAGAATTTTTTTGGACACTGCTGCAGATGAGATGGGGAACACAGATTCCATTTCAGTATCTAGAAAGTTTGCTGTAGAAAGAAGTCCTATTTTTTCAATCATTTTTAAAAAATCGGACTTAAACTATTGTCACTCTGATGCATGCAGACTCATCATGACAATCAAGCTTAGACTCTTAAAGGGACAGACCACTTGCCAGCCCAGCGATATCTCGAGGCCCCTATTTGTCTTCAACACTGTCCAACAGCTCAGAGGACAATTTAAAAAAAAAAAGCACAATGGGATCTATCATAAATTAAGTTTTTTTCCAAAAAGGTCATCATAGTTAAAGGTTGTGTTATGTGTAAATTTATGAAAATGAGCTTCTTTTTTTATTGCTGGTAGAGGGTTTTGGGGTTTGTTAGAGATTTTGCCTTTAATGTTAGAACTTCTCTTATAGTATTTGAAAAATGCAGGGCATATCCTTTACACAGCCAATGGCTAGCAGTGTAATACACCAAAAATGATTAATTGTGTTGTTTGGTATTTGTAAACACACCCAGGGGCTTGCTTAAGTAAGAGACTTGCTTCTTTCATAAATAAATGCATTGACTGAAACAAATTCAGTGTTAATTCTGTTTAGGTTGGGGGGGGAGGGGTTGTTTTTAAATTTTGAGTGAGCTTAGCACTTACGAAAATATTGCATATACAATTTAGAAAGCAAAGAAAGGGCTGTTACTATATTAAGCAACATTGTCTATAATACCACAACCCTGTGAGATCCATGCTATTACAATCTTCCTGCAAGGACAGTCCCACTAAGCTCTGTGATGATCCTGTGACGGTTAATATAGTTATACACTTACACAGCTACATAAAACTGATGCTAAATTAGCAAACCAGACACTCAAAGTTTAGTAGAGAGCTCCACATAGTCTGTGATGAAGCTTTTAATGAGATGACTGCATGCAGTATTTTTCCACAGATCCCCACCTCATTCAGCAAATGAATACTTACTCAGTCTTTTCTCTATTTGCTCCACAGAACGTGTAGCCCCAAATACGGAATTTTTCAGTTCTATGTGGGCCTCTCTCTAGAGTTCCTCAATAGAATATAAATGCTTTTTTCTTAAAAAGCAAGAACAAAGCCAAAACCTATGAAATGAGGCAGCATTATTATTTTGTTTGGTACTATTTTCTCATTTTCCTGAAAGGAGAATAAAGAAGTGGGAAATAGCTACCAGTTACCAAAAATATCACCAGTAATTTTGGATGCTCATAAAAAGCTGCTAACACCTGACTCTTAGATCACCATTCATAGCACTTTATAACTTTTTACATTCAAAACACAATCCCCTTTGACATCCTTTGCAAGTGCTGAAATCTCAGACCCATATGTCTCTATTGTCTCTATAAACTTCACTCCTTCAAGGAGGACTTTGTCAACCAGTGCCTGAGCATATAATGAGGCTCTCCACGTTGCAAGGATCTGTCCCCAGGACATGAGCTGCAGGTTTACATGGGCTAGCCCTCTGTAAACCCGCAGATCTATTCTGATATATGTTCAATCTATTGCAAGTAACTGCAAATAGTATGAAGGATTTTATTTTCACTCTGACATTCTAAAAAAAATTATCTGAAATATACATATGAAAACATAATGAAAACATTATTATTCTTCATTTGCACTTGGGTCCGTGCTTTTGCATTTTTAATACCTTTCCCCAAGTACACATACAGCCACACTTAAGACAGATCACTGGTAAAAAACTGAGCCCTGAATTTTCAGATGTGCAGACCACCTGCAATTCCTGTTGACATCAGCTGGAGCTGCTAGGCTCTCAGCACTTCTGAAACTGGCCTCAGTTTATAGACCGCCACAGGCACACTCATTCTTTAATGAGCAGCTAGCATTCTGATACACTTTAATGTGATAAAGGCACAGATGAGGGAAGCAGAAAAAAGGTGGAGAGAGTTGAAGTAAAGCCATTCAGAAAACCTATTAATTCTGCTGTTGCCATATGCCTAATCAACTCTGTGTTCGACATTGCTCGGCTTAGCTGATACATTTCAAGGGTAGGTATACATTGCACATAAAATGTATCCATAACCACCTCTTCCTCTCACATAAAACACCTTGGTTACCTGTGTGGAAGTGCAGCTTCTTGTAGAGCAAGTCCATATGGTCAATGTCACAGTGCAACTCTTGTGCTCAGTGTAAGGATAACGAAGGCTAGAAGCCACTGATAAAGCAGCTCTCCTGGGTAGCTGTGGGAGCTATACACGACCTGCAGCTACGGAGACAACTGCACACCTGGAAACAGCTAACTAGCTGGTTCACCCGTAGCCCCCGCTCTCTGCACTGGAAGAAGCTGATGGCCAGTAGATTACAAAGGAAGAGCAATCCTACCCTCTCTGGGAAGATTCCTCTGTGCTCAGCTGTATTACTGTGCTCATTTTCCAACCCATCACTTAAATCCTTCTTTTTTGATATGCATCTTGGGATATTTCATGATCTTGTGACCATGCAGAATGACCTTCCATTTGCCCAAAGCTACTGCATACATTCAACACTACCTTAGCCAGCCAATCCTCGCCTTTCATTGTCAATACCTCCATTTGTATTCATTTGTATTCACTTGACTCTCACGTAACAAAAAATGTTGAACTACATTGTCTTATAATATTAATTTACTAATATTTAGTAACAAATGGCAATCAGTTCTATTTCAGACTGTATTGTATATTCGATGTGAAAAGGATGGTCTGCTTTTCTGAGGAAAAAAGCCTGTTTCATTATTATTACAGCACAGGTTGTGCACTTCTCTGAGATTGTTGTAGTAGTGTTTCACAGACAAGGCAAGAAATAGAAATCTCAGGAGTTCCTCCAGAAACAGCATCAAAGGTGTCACACAGGACTACTCCCAAGGTGAAATTCACTCTAGTTCTAAAGACAAAACAATTTTCATGGTATTCTTGAATATTTTGGCATTTTAGGGAAGACTTAGAAGGACTGGGTGCTACATTTGTTATCTTATGGAAGAGCAGTCCAAGAGATGAGTTAACAAGTCCATTGCGGTGGAACAGAACAAAGCAAATATTAACAGAAAGGGCAGGATATTTGCTTTTGTGCAGAGTTTTGAAAGCATGTGTATAGTGAACCTATTTTTTTTATTTGTATCTGGATAATGCAAAACTATATTTGATAGGTTAAATTTTGAACCTACATTATAGATTAAGAAAATCACGTCAAGTTGTGCTGCTGATGTCAGCTAATTGGTTTTATTAGTTACAACTGTGGAATGTAATCCTTACAAGGGGAACAGCTTCCATTCCTTCTCAAGAATGAACCTCCCAGACACAGTCCTTTATTCCAAGTCCATACAGACAGCAACCTGAGTGACCTAATGCAAGCCTTGGATGTAACAAGTGAATGTTGTGACTTGAATGTCACGTTCCAATGACTATATTCTCACCGTGTTCTCCCCGTATTAAGACTAAGCTCTTACCCATTTACACTGGGTAGAAGGGCTGCTTTGCATCCTTTGAAGCCATAGAGCTCTCATGACAACAACTCCACTGGCACAAGAACTGAAAGCCCATAGGGTAGGACTAATAGGTCTCACAGGGCTATCATACAAGTGCGTCTCCTGCCTCTAGATCTGGAATGGGCAGAAGTGCGATACTGGCACTTTAAGCTTTTCTACCCATAGGTCTGCAAGCTGGGATCATTTCAGAGTCACAGCTCAGATTTCTCTTTCAAACAGCGATCCATTTAGATTTCTTTCTGGCTTCTGTGCATCTAACTATGTTTCTATTTTTGTCATGTTCTGAGGATGAGTATGCGTTCCAGCATATACATAAAGACAGCAGACTTCCTTGTTTTAGGAAAATTACCGTTGCTACAGATACAGTCTTACATATGAAGAAGAGAAGAACAGAAGGCTCACATTCAGCTACGTACTGGAAAGATACCATGCATGCGCAATTAGGCCACTCAAACTGCTTCACCAATGAGTTCAAAACAAAGACTGCCTGAAATAAAAGGGCTGTGAGGGTTGCCACCACCTTTCAGAGCTTCTAATGCAACAACACCTCTCTCTTGTCAGATAGCCACAGGTGACTCCCTAGAAGAATCCAAAATACAAGGAACTTCATATTTTGATTCATCATTGCCCTGAAGAAAGACAATATCATATGCTGAGATGACTAAAAGTCATGAAGATTGGATAAATAATTTATGTATCACTGTCTTGATTCCATATGATTAAGGGCATGTCAACGTAATGCTATAATACATAACGATGGTTAGGTTAATGCTATACAACTGTTTTCGCTTGGCTTTTCAGATGCTAATTATACTTTCCTTGGATTTACAGCTTATAACTGAAGTTTCCTTCCCAAACGTGCTTTTTTTCCCCTCCAGATAGATATTTTGCCAGTATGTATCACTCTTCTTCATCATTGTTTTTGCACAACACTTCCACTTTGTGAAATAAATGCAAATATGAAAATGAAAATTAAGGAGCACAATGCTAAATAAAAATCATTAAGTAAAGCCTTTTCAGTATAAATTGACTTATTTTAACCTCACCAAGAATCTTAACACTCAGCTAATGAAAACTCAAAAATAGTTTCTTAAGTTAGGTAAACAGCGGAAGAATTCCCTCAAGTCACATAAGGAGGCAATAACAGAAATAAGAGTAATGCCCATAAATACTGACTATTATGATTCTTAGCTTTAACTACGAAGACTGATGTCCTTGATATTAGTGCAAATATCAGAGACTAACAACCGTAAGAAGAATTACTCTGTGACAAAGGACTAGTGCTGTCAAAGTAATGATATTACAGCAGTGTATCAACAGAAGAACAGCCATACCAAAATCTATCTAATCCCCCATCCTATCTTCTGTTACAGCCAATAAGGATTCTTCGGAAGGATTGTATATCATAGACTGGTATTTCTCCAGAATAGTCTTTCACCTCCTAGCAATCTGTACTTTGCGGACTTTCTGAGCCAAAGCAGTAAATTCGTATTTAATATTTTTCTCTCAGAAATTTGTATAATAGTTTTTTGAATCATAATGGATTTTTTTGCATGTTCAATACTAAACATTGAGGTCAGGAATTCCACTGCCTACTTTCTTTTGTGTGAAAAAGGATCCCTTCTGTTTGTTTCAAACTGAACACCCACTAGCTTCCTTTAGATTCCTGTTCATATTAGTATAATACTATTTTCATTCTAATTAGTATGTAAGTTCCTGGTACTTTAGAACATATTAGCACTAGGGTAGGTGGTATGTTTGTTTGTAGTGAAGAATCTATTGTGGCTTTTACAAAAACTTAATGCTTCAAATAGATTTGGTGGATGGAGTTGAATGGGCTGAGGACACTGTTTTTTCATAGTTTTAGCCATGAATTCTTAACCTGAAATTAAAACCTTTTTTATTCTAGGAAATGTCTGTGCATTTACCAGAGCTGAGGGCTTTTGCCAAGCTTAAAGCTTAACACTGAACACTTAAAGCTCTTTTCAGTGGCTTCAGAATGAATGTCCTACAATAACTTTCTTCCTCAGATTGACTTAGGAAAATAACAAGAAAACACAACAAAAAAAAAAATCAAAGTTCTTTCAAAGCATGAAGTTGTTTACATTCTTCTTCCAGTATATGAAAGCTGTTACACTGGAGTAATGATTTCAGATTTGAGAATTGAGTCCTCTGAAATGAGGAAGGCTTTACAGAAGTGGGACCATAAAGATCCTACATCTCCAGAACAGAGAATAAAATATTGCATTCCTTTGCTGTAATACACAATTCATTAACAAAATGCTTTTCTCCCCCCAAGTTATGGCGCAGTCTCTGAGGAAATAGTAACCTCTAATGGTTACTTCTAGCTTCTCAATTAACTTAAGCTACAGAGATCTGTGCTGCAGAGCCGCCATCCTACCAGAAAGATTTCTGGAGACAGAAATCTATGCAATGGAATTTCCATTTTTATCACTGTGCTTTTTAAAAGTGTTCTGGCTAATTAAGTACCTGCAAAGCGTGTGTGTCATTGTATAATTAAATATTTTTCCAGTATTCATTTGCACAATCAGATAATGCTTTTTTCATAGACTCTCCACCTTAACACAATTGTACATGGTATTTTAGAAATAAATCAGAGTGCATGTCTATATTACAGTTTAAAAGTAGGTCTGCAATTCACATAGGTGTATCTGAGCTTGTTTTGAACTATCTAATAAGACTACTGATAGTCCCACAGCAACACAGCAGTCACAGCAACATGGGAGTTATTACAGGCAAGCTACCACATATTTACTTATGGCCTAGGAAGGTTTTGTAACCCAGATGGAACTTTTTTCCCATGTAACTACACAAAGATTGTCTTCCAAGGAACGCTACCGGGATTAAAACTGAATCAACCCTATGGTACTACAGGTAACCAGATTAGGAAATAAATGAAATATCTTCAGGCATTTTGGGAAAATGACAATAGACTCCGTCGCTGAGAACTTAACAATCTCTAGAAGCTATCAGTTTGGTTTTAAATAAAATATTTAATAAAAAGTAATGTTTGGGGGAAAAGCAGCTGTTTGCTAGAGACAAGTAATGGTTTTACATTAGGTTTGCCTTTTCAATCTTCGCTTTTAACAGTGTGACATTTGCCCCAAAGTCAGTACTCTAGTTTGTGTTACTATCCCTGGGAACTACATGCCCCAGAGAGCAGTTGTTCAATGAAAAAGTTTTTATAATATATTCATGGTAGTTAATGTGAACAAATATTATGTCCTAATAAAATATATCCTTATCATTGCCACACAAGTCATTCATCACTCCACTATAAGGGAGTTTCCCAAGAAGTCACTCCAACAACATCAGTAGAAAATAAATACATACATACATAACATACATAAGAAGTTTGGGTCTTTTTAAAGCCTTATCACTGAATGTGGTTTATAATGGAACTTGCTGCTAAATTAAAGTCTACTCCCTCAAGGACTCTTATGTCTCTTTCAAAATGTTTTTAAAGCATTTTACTCTTCAGTAGATCACTACAACGCCATGTAAATAAAACTGATTAATAAGAATTCAGTGAGGAGAGAAAGACATTTACCATAAAACCAGGAATGCTTTGAGCTCTGTACAGATTCCTTTCTGCCACACACAGCTCGGCTGGAAACATTCCACTGGTCCCAAAATGCACATGTTTTCAATTACAAACTACAGATTTTATCAGAGTTTAAGTTAATTATTTTATACCTCTGAGATGAAAGCAATTCATGTTTAAAAACAAATGTACGTATCTTCCTATTTTAAAACAAAAATATTTGTACTTCCCAGGAATGGGCTGTGAACCCTTTGGAATGATTTTTTACTTTTAACATAGTTGTGATAGGGAATCTATTCCTCTCTGGTGGTTTACCTCTCTTGAGTTACCAAGCCTTCACAGCATAATGAGATCAAAATTACATCTCGTGGCAGTCTATTATGCTCTTATTATTTACAGGCTTTTTAGAAAAAAACAGCCCCTGCACTGGCTTTTGTAAAAATGATCCAGGATGCATTTCTACCCGCTGCTGTTTTCAATGTCCAAACTGTATCGAAGTAAAACAACCCAAAGGAAATGAAGCAGTTTCTGTCAACATCCCCCATGTGCCATATGAACTATACATCCAGTATAATACTTGAGATTTATATGTTAATAATATCAGCTTATATTTAATAAATAAATCATATATATTGTTTTATAAAATGAAAAGAATCATCAGTTATCACAGATAAATCTCTAAAATATGTTACTAAACTTTATGCCAAAACCAAAATTATAACAGTGCGGAAATGTTGTATTTTCAAAATTCAGTATTAATACATATAATACGCTGTCCAACAAATCATTGGTCTCTCTTCTCTGAGAGTACACACACCATGACATCACACTGTTTAAAACTAGTAAAAAAATTTGTCCAGCATTGTTTTTAAAAACTGCACAAATGCCAGAAAAGAAGATGAGTAAGTATTAATGAGGACTCCACTTCCACTGCCGAAAGCTTATTTTCTTTAAGGGCGTTTGGAAAATAAAATCTTCATGTTTTTGAAGTAGAAGATACTAGAGGTCTGTAAGATGGGAAAAAACCCAGAGACTGGGGTTCTGTTTTCCTCTCTTGTCATGGAATTGCCACATAGCTGCAGGCAAGTCCACACTGCACACCTCCACCTATCAGTTTATCAGTCTTTGAAATAGGAAGGATAATGTTTGCTGATCTGATTTAGTAAAGCACTGTGAGATTTACATAAAGAAGTGTTATGTATCAGTGTAAAACAGACAGTAAATATCCTAAAGCAAAGGAATGACTCATCAGCAATGAGATAATTTACGGCAAACACTCATTACTTTAGCTAATTTGTCACAGAAAAGAATAAAACCATAACAAATATTATCTGGCCAAAATAGAACCGAACACAAAAGGCATCCTGGAAATAATTTCTGCCCTTCTAGTTTCATGCTAATTGTCATGTAAATTAGGAGAGCTAAAATTACGCCAGCTGGGAAAGTAAAAGGTTTCCTCTGTTTCTTGAGTGACCCTCAGAAAATTCTTCCCCACCTGATTAACTAACATTGTGTTTGTTTTGTGGACAATAAAATGTAAGAAGTTTTCCTTTTCCTGTCAGCAAATGATGAATACATGTGGAACAGATTATTTAATACCACTAGACCACCAGGGAAGAAGATTTAGGTGAGCAGCAGCAGAGCTGTACCATTTATTTTTATTACCATGCATTAAAAATTACGTTTACAGATAATTGTTTTTCTCCCTCCAATAAACCAAGATAAAAAAAATCAAGGAGAATATTTAATAATACTAGACCACCAGGGAGGAATTTTAAAAGTTGATTTTTTTGTATTGACAAATTAGATTATCTTTTTCTTTCTTTCTTTCTTTTCTTTCTTTCTTTCCTTCTAAATTTCCAATTATTTTTAATTGCAATTTGTGGTGAGAAAATTTGAAAATAGAATGACAAAATGAGTTTTCAGCTGGGGGAGTTTCACACAGATTAAGTTGTCCCTTTATAAGGGTAATTAGCTAATCAAATAGTCCCTCAACACCAGCAGTTTTATAACACCTGTGCAGCTGCCCACATGTTATATAATGTTTTGCAGATGTAACTCCTCAAAGGTCTGGTCACACAG
>NW_008824035.1:8209587-8210569 GCF_000699105.1 Pygoscelis adeliae | reverse complement strand
GAAGTCTGACACTACTGCTATCTGTTTCTGTGGGACTGTTCCCGAGTATAAAGTTGTTGAACTTACTTTGCTTTCCTGCCAGGAAAACTGCATTTTATATAAACCTCTATTTTAAATTCCTAATTCCAATTTGAAACTGAAGGATTGTGAGAAAGGTCATTCACTTCTGTGATATTCCTGATGCTAGGAAACCCAAAAAATACTGGAAACATAAGTAGTCAGCTTGCTTATGTGAGAACTCCAGATGATTTATCTATAAAAGGAATTTGGGGCCAAATTCTCAAGTCAATGCTCATTAGCTAAACAAAGCTGATATGGGCTTCAAAGTTAGTAGTGATTTTGCCTAAGTGAAAACAGCAAGCCCGTCAGGATCTGATAAGCATCTGAATGCCTCAGATTTACAAAAAGAAAAAGAAATTAAGCCACTGAATGTTTAGCTGTTTGTCTATTACAGTATGAAAGGAACCAGATGTTAGAAGAGGAGCCTATGCTATTATGTAGTGCTGGTCAGGTTCACACTATTTTCTATTTGAAGAAAACAAAACAATTCTGCATGCACAGCAGGGCCATAAAAACATGCAGTGACACATGAATGTGCGCTGAACTTTTCAAATGTGCACTGACTTTTTGAAATATAAATGTTGGCTACTCAGCAACCACCTACAGCTCCTATACGGCCACTGCTTGGATCTGTGCTTGCTAGTTCACAAAGTGGCTATAGAGGGTTTTTTCTTATACACAACTCTAAAAAGAAATATATATGCCTGGAAGTCAACATTTGCTACATACATTTTCAGTTCTATCCCGATTGTTTTATCATCAATATACACACCAACCAACCCTTAGCTTAAATGAGAACTACACACTCCCTAGGAAGGGCTTACAGACTTCCCTATGTTGCTCACACACGACCAGAAGACTCAAGCAACAAAGTAGGAACAGCCTGCAGTGACATACTGCTTACCTTGTTTGTGTCTAACGA
>NW_008824035.1:8209326-8209551 GCF_000699105.1 Pygoscelis adeliae | reverse complement strand
AACTGCTCCTGCCATTGCTGCCCAGGAGGTTGTATGGCATGGTGTTTATCGCTGCCTGTTCCTCTCAGTATGAGCAGATGTTCCCAGAAGGAGAAGAAAGCCCTGCTCTAATCAGTACAGTTCATTTCTCAATTCTTACACCATTCTTTCCCAGACCTGCTTCTGGTCTTAACCTCCCACACAGAGGAAACTCTTCAGCCCTTGCCTTCTTCCTCTTTCACTTCT
>NW_008824035.1:8171263-8209302 GCF_000699105.1 Pygoscelis adeliae | reverse complement strand
AAAGGTTGAATAGCAGCTTCTGCTTGGAAGGAAAAGAAGGTTCCCCAGAAAGGCTGAAAGGGACAAACAGAACCATATACCTGCCCAACCACCAACCACAGACTCAACAAAGATACATACCCTGAAACCTATTGAGTATTTCCAATCCCTTTTCCATAACTAACTCCTTCAGAGCACTTGTTGCTCTTACATTGACTAAGCTCTCCCCCAAAGCTCACCTTCACACTGTGGAGGTGGTTCCCTATGATTTCTCAAATGGAATGCTATGATTTCTCAGACCCCAAATTCTCCAGAGCTCTACTGTCTCCATAAGTCTTCAAACCTTCTAAAATTCTCCCTCTGAAGCCAATGTCTGCTTTCAGATCCCCAGAAACTGAACTTCCCCTTCCCCTAACATCCTTAGCCTCCTCAAATCCCAGCCTCCATTCTGTTCCTCCCCCACAAGTCTGTACCACAGTAAAATTGAATTTTGCCTACATTGTTGGTACCACTGAGGAGTAAATCCAAAGCTCATTGAAATAACTGGAAACTCTCCCAGAAAGTTGAGGGGGGGTATTTTTTTTATTAGGCCTTTAGCTTTGATTCTAACCTTCCTATACTGAGGAAAGTCAGTAAGTTTGTGCTTTTTGTCTACGCTGTTTTCAAAACCTAGAAGATGAAAGGGAATATGTTGGCAAAATATCTAAATTGAAAAAAGATTAATAAATTTTGATAAGATTCATGAAACTTCACATATTTAATTTGCAGGCATATCAGAATATTAAATCTAAAAATGTATGTTTTTTCTTAATTTTATTTCATCTGTAGCTAAGAGGAGTTAAGTAACAAACAACAAGAGAGAGAAAATATGTTTCAAATGAGGTTTGAAATGAGAGGGAAAGTCAGTGAAGCAGAAGAATGGGAGTTACATATGCATATCAATCGCAGAAAAGGCTTAGTTATGAACATGAACAAGGAGGAAAATATGAATTTCTCTTCCCTCTCTGGATACTATTTGATCACAAGCAGCATTCAAAAATTATTCAAGTTCTCTAACAGCAGAAACAAACTGATTTTTAAAGGGACACCATAAATGCTCTTGCAAAATCAGGCTCAACTACTACAGCCACTGGAAGTTGTTGTCACCTGCAAAGTTAAAAATTAAAATTCAGCTGAATCAAAAGGCTGGGCTGCTCCCAAACAACTACAAATCCTAGGGCACAGAGTCCTGAGGCCTTCTGGCTCTTCAGGTGTTGTAAGGGTTTAGTTTCAGATTCCTCGCAGAGCAGCAGTCTCCTTTTCCTTACTGCTCACAGGAAGTACAAGAAGCAAACAAAAGAAATGCAAATCTTTCTGGCCAAAAAACAAGCTAAAACTAGGAGAGGCAAATAGCATACCAGTTGCCCAGAGCAACATCTAGCTGATGAATGAAATAATGATGATGGACAACAAACTCATCCCTATTCCCAAGGTAAATTCTCATTCACTAAGTAAGTTAGTAAAACCATCAATATCGTTATTACATTTACCTTACACAGCAGCTGCACTGTCCCTGCTGTTATATTTTATTTTGACTACTTCAGTAACCAATAGTTATTCACAAGCGTAGGCACAAATATCAAGGGAGAAAAAGCAAGGTGAGACATGGTAAATGGGCTTACAAGATAATTTTATCCAGCAGTTGTACAAAGTGGATAGTGAAAGTGTTTACAATGTTGACCCTACTTCCTTTGCCCCTTCTCTTGAAATGCAGTGTCTTTCTTGGCATGGGAATGGTGTTGCTAGTACTTTACTTTAATTTTGCCTGTTGAGTGACTGAACATAAGAATAAGTTCTGGCACTGGAAATAATTTGTTTCTGAATTTTTAATGCTAATGAACATACATTTATATAATATTCATGATGCCTTGCACTTAGCACTTACAATTCCTTAAGATTCAAAAGCACTTTACAAACAAACATAAAAATGATATGTAAGGGTCACTCACATCATTCTCCTTAGAGTATCTGCTTCCTGTGTCACACCACAGAAGACATTTTGAACAAGTCAAAAATAACATGAGTGAAGTATTATTGTTTGAACTGAATTTGGACATAAGGAACCCAGATGAGCTCATGTTTCCTTACAGAAAGTGGTGTAGGTGGTCAAAGCCCTGCGTTAAATATTCCCCAGAAAAACAACACATACAGAGTCAGAGCACCTCAATATAGGCTTGTTCCTGAGCACCATAGTTCAATACTAGGGAATAGTACCAATGACTGACAACTTGCTTCACGTGTTTCCTTCAGTATTGTCCCATTTTCCTCCTTTGGCAATATTTGTACCATGACAGACTTAATTAATGCACAAGTACAAGACCTCTTTTCATAATTTTGAACTTAGTTGGATATAGGTAGATGAAGTTCAAGGCAACTTTTAATTGCATGAATAAGCAACATCTCTCTGCCAGTTTTGGACTGTATTTCAGCTGAAATTAAAAGTATTTCTTTTCCTATTAAGGCAAAAAAGTATAGCTTAAATCCCAATTGCCAAAGTTTTCTTTACCTGCTACTGTGTTCCATGCAGTTTGGAAGCATCTATTGCATTGCTTTCTCTGGGAAGATATTAAGTTTCATCTGTAATTTCTGTAATGCAGTATGTGTAAAGGAGTTTGATTTATGCATGCTGCATGAAGAATTCTAGCCAGTCCAACAATTTGTTTTCACTGACATATGAAGGAAACCATATTTGGTAAACGTGTTTTGCTGTTTTAACTTTATAATTGTCAGGAACAGCTGTGTACATTGCCAATCACCTTCCTAAAAACTAACAGGCCTCCAATGGACAAAACTTCTATTCTCCTGCTAAATTTGTTTTTAATTATATTACAAGTAAGAAAAAAAAGTGCCCCAGCTGTTAACACTGACTCAGAAAGGCCAAAAGGAGATGTAGAGCAGACATTAGGAAATACTTAAAAAAATTCTTGTCGTTCATCATGCTTTAGTAACAGATATTTCTGGCTTTGAATGAATTCTGAAATATTCCGAGATGACAGATTAAACAATAGACTCTGACTATTATTTTCAGATTTTAATGCCTCAAATTCTGCTTCAAAAACACAGTGTATTAACTCTGTATTTGCAGGTAAACACTAAGTTATTTGTCATAATAACTTTACAACTTTGTGTTTCACCTTGTCTTGCCTTGATTGCTGAAGGTAATAGGGCCCGCTTTATTATGCCCATAAATTGAGTCAATTGACTTATCCTTATATCCTGTTTCCTGAACTTAATGAGAGATTCTGCATCATTAGGAAAACACATCATCCTACAACAGGATCAAAAGCAAAGGAAGCCTGATAATAAGTCATTTGGATTTCAGAGAATGTTCACAGGCAAACTTTCAGTGTTTTGACCTGAGCTAGGACAAACAACTGGCTTTGTAAGTAAGTTTGCTGATTCCTGTGCTTATTTTGCAGATGGCCCAGAAAACACAAGCAAAACTGAGCTTTTTCTGAATGTGAGTTGCATTCAGCTGAGTATAAACGCCATGTGCTTTGTATGAAAAGGTAAGAAAGTTCAGAAGTCCAAACAATTAAAAGAAGAAATTAAAGCAACAAATTAAAGGAGCTGCTTCCAATAAAGTAATAGAATTTTTTTTCAACTTTAACGTATTTTCACTACCAATACAAAATGTCTATTATGTATTACATTACCATCACGATATTTGAATGTAAAGGCTCCCATTTTATAACGGAAACAGGAGGACAAATCTCTTAAATCCCAGCAAATTGACTTCATTGGGCATCTGGGTACATGAATAGAGCACCAGTACCACACCTGGGTAAAAGGACTCACTGGCACAGAGCAGGTCACAGGAGAATGCAGTCCCCCTGCTTGATTCATCAGTGACATGTCACATGGCATGTGCCACTGTTTTGCCCACGCCAGTACCCACAGTACACTCTGCGTTCCTAGCACCATTACAGGTTTTCTGTGGTTTAAATACAAGGTGCTGCCATCCTTATCATGCCCCTGCTCAGAAAATATAAGAAAATAAAAACTGAACTACAATTTTGCAACTGGTGCTCAGATGCCTTCAATGCATAGAAGTGCATAGGAAGTTGCTCAAAAGAACTTGCAGTTGTTGATTTTCCACTTGTTGCCATAAAGATGTTTTTATTCACACACAGATAAAGTCAAAAGTTAAAATGGGAGTAAGACCTAGAAAGAGAGAAGACTGTGTTTAATAGACAATGTTTTCATCAAAGCTGAACAACAAACAGTGGAAGTATTACAAATAAAGCTGTTTTCATGCCCTTTTTCAGCTCATTTCTGTTTTTTGCTCATTTCCTGTTCTGAACAGGAAAATTTATGAAATTTCTAGTGCAGACATTGAACTAAATCAAACTGTAGTCTTGTTTCTTCAATATGGTTTGAATATGCATCTGTAGTCCCTTGAATCCCTGTCCTTGGGAGTTAACACATTACTAACAGGCTTTTTTCAATTACTGTTATCTTTAAAGGATTAGGAGTAATTTCCAGACAAAATCATGTACAATTTACATAATACCTTAATTAAAATGATAAATTATCTATAAATTTAAGGTTCTGACAAACCCACTGGAGAGCTTGAAGTTAATAATAAATGCCATTTTTTCAAAGTAGTAAGGAGTGACTGCAACATACTATACGGTACATCATACCTGACAATCCAGTAATACTTATGCCTGTTAATGATAAATTTTCAACGTTAATTCTGTCTTTGTGCTTGCGGATATATACTAACCCATTATTAGAACCTATCTTTTCTAGAAAGGTGATTATTTCTTTTAGAAAAGATGATTTCTATCTTGATTGAATTCAGTTATGAAATAAACAATCCCACAGTAGAAGAATACTAAAAATGCTATGTATATTGTCTTGAATTAATCTGAAATCATAAGTAGGAAGGTTTTCCTGCAATATGGAGTTTTATTGTCAAATGGAAGTTCCAAGAGAATACTTCTGAGACTCAGTGATCCATAATCTTTTTCCACTGCAAAGCACATACAGAAGAATTTTATAGGTATATGTTATCAATATGTGGTAGCAACAAAGAATGTAGAGTTGGATGTGTCATGGAGCGGTGCAGGAGACTCCAATCTGCAGACTAATAACTTCTCTTCAGTATGCACATTATTGACAGAGTAGACCACAATGGTCAATTGTGTCAATGTCTACCCAGTCTCTCTTTAGTGCACAGATTCTTTACACTAAAGCTCATAAAGTCTCCTGTAGAGTTGTTACAGTCTCTCAATGAAGACTTTGTTTCAGATCAGCCACTGTCCTGCAAAGTTACCATGTTCCAGTGGTCCAGACATATTTACCATCTATTTCAGTGTTCTATAACACCTCTCAACAGTGACAATCTCTATTCTCTAACAAGTATGCATTAAAAACATGTACCCTGCAAGTATATTTTTGCTGTTGTTCTTTTAGGCACTACATAAGAGAGACAGAAGTTACAAGACAGGGTAAGTGCTCCCTTGGCCACAAATACCTTCAGTAAAAGATTACAGCTAGAGAGATTGTTGTTCCTAGTTAAATAAAGATTAGTAAATATATTAATTGTATGCCTAAATGTTGCATGGTCTTGTTATTTGACCAGTTTAATAGTGCTGTGGTTAAGGTTAATGACAATTTTACATCATGCAGCACATCCGTCACACAGATGGTTTCATTTCACTATACAGTTTTGTAAGAGCAAAGAATATGTCCCCTTCTAGGAACAGCCTCAGATCCTGAGTGAATCCATGCAGATCATTTAGATACAAAAGGTGAATTCTTTATTTTTAAGTGTTTAGTCTAAAATTAAATGAATACAAATGCCAACAAGCAGGTAAGAGTTAATCTTTCTTTGAAGAGGCTAAGAGCTTCAATTGTTGGCTGCATCAATTAAACATTGAAATTAATACTGAGAAAAACAGCTGTAAAACTCAACTTCAGTAATTTACACACAACAAAATCTGAAAGTTAGGCTCAGAAATTTACTCATGGTCCTTACGAAACAGTTGTGCAGAAGTACACTCTGCTGAACTGCAGAAACAAACTTTTACCTAGCACTCCAAAGACCTTTCTGGGATGTCACACATGCCCCATCGCTCTTGTGATTAATTCCACTAACTGCAGGACAGGGGAACTTCAGCTTCAGCCTGTTATTGGTTCCAGGATCCATTAAGAGGATGCAAACCCTGGTATCCTCTGGAAAAATGGAGAGCATTGGCTTTCCCTAGAGGTGGTTAGTGTACCTCTCTGTGCTTATATATTTGTATGTAGATTGAACACAAGCCAGTTATTTCTGCAATCATCATACCAGGAACCTTCAAGGAAAATAAACGTGCTCCCTGTTTGTCATGATAGAATACTATGTAAGTTGTGTCAGCCAATCTCACCTGCCTTCATGAACCCCACCCTTTGCTCATGAGACAGAAAGAAATTGCATGTGCAAGGAAAAAAGGGGTTTAAGTCTATGAATTGTGAACACGAGTGGTGTGCAAAAGGTTCATAAATCAGGCCTTTCTTTATCAGAAATGCCAAACATACTGTATTATCTTTACACTTGTTTCTTTTCTTGGAAATACTTTATGGATGTTTAAAGGGTGTGGAAAGGAAGAAACTCTTTTGCTAAAACACTAACATTGGCAGGCATTCAAATTGCTGTGTAAACTTACTGTAACCGATTCTAAAAGTCTCTTAGCTAATATTATGTAGTATTTCATAGAATACCTCCCAAAGGGTTCAGCGGGGAAATTTTGAAGCAGAAAAACTAAATGACAAGTTTGATTTTTGTACTGAACCCTGAAATAATACAGTCTGGGATAATTCCTCCTCAAATAGATCTGTGTTATCAAATCCATATCCAGCTTTTGTGAAATTATTTTTCATGCACTAATATAATTCTAAGTCCTCTCACATTACCTGACACTTTCTTTGGCTTTATAAATGGCCATGGATGAGGTTGTGCTGGTGAAGATGTAACTTTTTCAGACAGCTATGGTTAGGCCTAGAGACAGCTTGAATACTGGAACTGAGCCCCAGTCCACAAGGAGCCAAAGCACAGAATAACTGGGTAAAGTGTTGACAGTGTTACTAGCCAGACCAACCATTACAGTTTAATTAGATAAAGCTTTTTTCAGGGTTTGTCACTTCACTGCTAGGTATAGTATGTAATAATACTTGCCTGATACCATAAAAATCTGATTATTTATTAATAAATAATGAAGAATAATAAACCTCATGAATAGTGAACATTTGCATAATGATAAATACTACTAGCTAAATTAGCAAGGACCACTCAGCTGAGGAGAACTTCCAGTTCTGTTTGATAAATGCATAAGATTTTTTCTCTTTTTATAGAAGCAGGAACCATTTCCCCCTCTACTATTTGCAAATAACATCCTCTTCTCTCTTCCTATATTGTATATATAAAAGCATATAACTTTTGACTATTTCCTAGAATATAAAGGTTTCTATAAGCATCACAGTTCACAGAGATACTTGTAGTACTCCTCTCAGAAAAACTAGTCCCTATTCACAGTAAGATCCAGAACTTTCAGCAAAACCAATCTAATAGTTTTGTTTTTATAAATTACTTCTAGCCATTTGCACAGCTTTGTTTTCACCTTTTTCCAACCTAAATGATGCCAAATAACAGGTCCAGAGTTTCTAGTCACACAGTACAAAGCTTTCAAGCTAATTACAGGGTACACAAATGTTGCTTTGGCTTGACTTAGGTTTTTTCCTTAGCCAAAGAGACATATTTAAATTTCTGCAATATACTCTGGATACCTTCCTTTGGCCTGACTGCCTACAGGAAATAACTTTTAAATACCAAGAGTGCACTACAGTTATTCAAGTTTCAAACACAGATGAGAGATTTGTAACAGTTTTTATCATCTTCTAACACGTGCCAAAGAGGAAGACATTGAATAGCTTGAAGCGTTGGAAAAGGAGAGAGAATGTGAATCAGTGCCTGCATTAGGTCCTGAAGCTATGGGTGAATACTGGCTTTGAAGAACGGTCACTTACTGAAGATTTATAACTCATTTAAACAAACATTCAAAACAACTGTACAAAGGACTTCTCTCTCATCACCTTAAACTGCATCCTCTTAGCTACACAGAGGTGCATCTTTCTGTGTGAATTTCCTCTGCTCCACTTAGTACTCCTTCTTATGGAAAGACTTTACGTATCTATAGCAGCAGTGTGAACAAAACAGCTTTCCACTCACCGGGAAACAGACAGAAAGGGAGCTGGTTCAAGAGGTCACTAGAAGTCCATTCCCGATGCTCTCTTACTATTTCACTTCTCATTAGAGAAGGAAACTAATACTCTGAAATACTGAAGTATTGACAGAAGATTGGTTGCAGACATTTTGTTGCTTCAGTGGATAGAATAAAGTCTCAACATCATCATTATCATGAATACTTGCAGTAGTATTAAGTATGACCAGCATGTCTTTTATCTCCCCTAACTGAAACTACGAAAGACTATTACCTCGTTTTTCAAACTGTTGAGAGCATTTGAGAAAAGCAAGTTACCTGCTTTTTAAGATCCTTACCAATTGTGTGAGGTTACCTTTTTTCACGTGCGTTCAATTTATGTGGTTTACTGAAACTTCAGATTGTGAAAAGAATAAAGCACCATTTGTCAGCAGAAGAGGTGATTAGAATGCCTAGCTATGGCCAGAATAAAGTACCACCTACTACTCCGTGCAACAAGGACAACTATTAGATTACCAGTGGTATTAATTTCAGAGAGTAGGGTGTTGAAACCAAGTAACTGGAAAAGAATGGTAGTTTCTTTTTTTTCCTTTTTTTTTTTAAAGAAATCCTACCATTTGAAATAATCTAATCAGAAACTTTAATTGCAGTCTTGATTTTGGTGGCTGACTTGTGCATGGGATGCTCAAGTTTGCCATACTTGGCAAGTGGCATAAGAAAAGTAAGAGCGAGTAAAATATAAGAAAAAGACAGGAATAAAGTAAAGAATAGCATCTGTACCAGAAAGGAGTTCAAGAAACAGAAAATAGGGGAAATTCAAAATCAGAACTTTCTAAATAGTGATGTCCTAAGTGGGCTTTATGATGTTCCTAAATAATAGTTTTGCCTTTCCCTTCACAGGCCAGACATAGTGAGATAACTTTTTAAAAATGTTGCTAGTTATATTCTTAGCTGTAAGATATTTTAAATGAAATTCCATTATCTTAAATATAATTTTGCAGTATTTCACATTGCTTTTACTTTTAGCACATATATTGATAAAGCTTATAAATAACAGAAGAGGGTTTTTTTGAGGTAAACATTTGTTTAATTGGTATATAGCGTGTTATCCCTGAAAAGTTAGTCACCTTCTCTGATTCATGTGAGTCTTTCTAGAAACTCATAGAAGACATTTTAATAAGAGGACAAAACATGTCCGTTAGCAAAAAAGGAGAGATGCAATATCTTTTTTTGGTTTTGTTTTTTAAATTTACAGTGTTCCTTTAAAAAACTGCCTGTTCGCTGAAGAACACAGGTAGCCAAAGTCTTAGGATTTTTCTGTGAAAACTGTGCAAGTATTTGTTTAAAGAATTATCATATTTAATCATTATCTAAAGTTTAAAAAAAGCACCTGTTTTGTGGTAGGAAAACCCAAAAAAAGTTCAGAGAACACCATTGAGCAGACCATCAGCAGAAACCTACTACCTGCGATGGCAAGCCTTACAGAGAATCCATACAGCAGCTAAACAGACAACCAGCTAGGAAGCAACTTCTGGACAGCAAGCCAGCTGGATTTCTGATGCTTATCCACCAGGGAGTTAGCTAGATGGACAATAGGCCAGTCACAGTAACCACACCTGAAAAGCCAAGGAGATGAGGAACGAGGCAGTCTGTGGAAATGGCATTTGAGGAGCTAAATAGAAGAAGGGAAGAAAGCCGGTTAGCAAGACACTTGGAAGCTTAGGCGAGCCAGGAGCAAGCCACTCTGTGATCCATACAAGCAGCCAGAGAAAGAGCTGGCTGCCTATCAAGTGATGAACTGGGATACTGAGGAGCTTGAGAGCTTGCCAGGTCAAGAGCCTAGAGAGCCCAGAAAAGAGGTCACACAGCTGTTGACAAGCTGGTTGATTGGTACAAAACCTGGCAAGAAAATAAAAACTCACCTCTCTGGCCGTTTTCTGTTGATAGCTGTGACAGAATTGAACATTCCTGTGGAACATTTTTGTTCCATCAAACAGGCATCGTTCTACTGGAAAAAAGTCTGCAAGCTCTATTGAAGGAACATTCTGTCTTTCTTCTAAAAATACCTATTGGTCATAAAAGATGTTACCCTCCTGGATAACTAACCAGTCTGTAGGACTACTTCAGCTGCTTTCTTCCCAATAATGGAAGAAATGTCTCAGCCAAAATTGAGGCATTGGCACTAAAAATTAAGTTCTGGATTTCAGCTCTATTGACCCTAAAAACCGAGGGACTTTTAAGTAACAGATATACGACAGCAGATAACAAAATGATGCATTACTGCTGGAAAAATAGCCAAGAACAAACAGGAAAGAACCAAAATGTAGAAGTTCACTACAAACATGTAAGTCTCTACTGCTTTTATTTTCTCATTTCTAGAATATTATCTGTAAAGAGGCCTAGATTGCATTTTGTTGCAGAGCAGTGAAGACTGAGTTAAAATAAAAAGCTGTTTTCTGCCAACTCTTCACTTCAGCAAAAACAATAGGAACATTTTCTGGCCAAAGTCCAAGGTTTTTGTGCTTTCCTGAACCAAAAAAGTATACAATGTTAGCAAGGGTTAGAAAACTATTATTATTTTCCTAGAAACAGCTTTTTAAGTTGCAGAGAGTAGCTCAGTTAGGTAGTAATACTTCTAATACCATATAGGTTTCATTGAACTCAGTATCACAACATGTGATAGGTGGGAAAGAAGTCTGGTGAATAAAGACAGCATTATTAAAGATTGCTGAACAGATTGACTGTTACAAAGACACTCCTGTATTCTTAAGGTAGATACATTTTCCATGCCCTTAGCCAAAAAAATCAGTGGCATTGGGGAGGTGAAAGAAAGAAATATGCTTATCCTTACCTTGGCAAGAGAGGGTGAGCTGTGTTCCAAGCTTGTATTTTTTATTCTCATTCTGACAATCACAAACACTTACTTAAGCTGAAATATTGGACCATAGCGCAGATTTTAAAATATGGTTTTTGAAACTTGAACTCTTGACTCATATTTACACGAGAATTATGACATTCTATCCCTTAATGCTAAGGCTTGCCCATTACACTAATACTATACTTGTGTTGTTCAGCTGACCAATCCCAGCATGGAAAGTCCCACCACACAATGTAAAATGAGTGATAAATTACTTATCTCTCAACACCGTTATAAGCCATAGCAACAAATAACAGATCTCAAGCTATCCAGTTCCTTATTTTCATGAAGCTATATCAACCTTATATTTCTCAATATGAATTTGTTTTACAGTTCATCAATTTAATTCGTGTTTTGTCCATCAGTCACTGAGCCCAAATTCTCTCTTTTTTCTTTTTTTTTTCTCAGCTTCTAGCAGCCTTGAGCTAAAACTTTTAAACTTTCTATCCACAGCAACCATTGTAGCCTGGATTACATCCAGCCTTTTACTAACATCTGTCAAGTTCATATTTGTGGTTGCAATGGAGTGGAATAGAAAATAAAGATGGATGGCAATGGATTAACCCTAACACTTCTTTATTACACTGTAGCCATTTTATATGTCTCTTCTGCACTGAGTCTTACTAAAGTTTCCATACGTTATCTTCCCCTACATTCTTTATCACCTAGTAACAGAAGATAAAAATAATTCTTTTCATTTAATAAGGCAATTGTTAGATCAACATTACCAGTGACACAACTAAGATTCTTAAGTCTGAAACAACATTTTGCCTATTCCACATAATTGTGCATGATCTGTTTCAAACACGATGAAGCTCATAAAAGGACCTAAAAGGAAAATGTTTTTGTCTGCGAAGAGTAAGAATAAAATCTATATATAAAGATTTTATTTTCAAGATTCCAAAAAGTAGTACTGATAATTTTCACTTCTACTATGAATTCCACCCAAAAATCTCACTTCCTTTTATAAAAATTAATCAACCCCTATGAAGCAATTCTTATGGACAGGAACTAAAGAAGATGATACTAAACAACCCACACAAGCTAAGCAGAAGGCATGTCTCCTGACATTTTGCTTGTTTGTCAAACTCAAAACAAGGAAAGAAGGGTGTAGCTCTTTGATGTGCTAATGAAAACTATTTATTGCAACAGCCTTGTTTTTATTATTATATTAATGTCTATGTCTGTAGAGTTCCAAGTGCAGCTTTTCTTCCAGGAAATTCAGTGGTCACTAAATTCAATAGGTGTTTGTATGCAGCCCTTTTAGTTAATAAGAAAGAAATCCTTCTTTGAGTGCTAAACCTAAATAACTGTTTTTTTTACCTGAAGGAGCCATAAATGTGGAATATTTGAAAACTTGAAAATTCATTAGCTTCTATTAATTTCCAGTAGAGTCTCTAAGCTTTACTTTTCACAAAAGCTTTGTAAGAGGAGAGCATATGCTAAACTTGCGCAGGTATGGCATGTAAGATGGATATGACAATGAATTACAGCTGAGCTGTTTACTGACACTGGAAAGAAATGAGCTTAGAATTAAGTTTTTTTATTGATTATATTCCATTCTCAGCATAAAGGTAGGAAGTTAGATAACAACCCTGATCACAGAGTATAACATGATTAAAAAGTCCCAAGAGGATTATTAAAAACTACTTTGGTATTTAAAATTGTTGGGTTTCTTCCAAGCTTGGTAAGACACTCTGCCTATTACTTTCATGAAGCAGTTAGTTACAGAAATACAGCTTGGCCTAATGTTCTAAATCAATGAATGTGAAAGATAGAAATTTTACAAGTGCTCAAAGTTGTTCTCTTATATAAGTGCCTAGAGGACACAAAGAACTCGATTAGTCATCTAGAACCAGCTGTTAGGAAGGCAAATTCCTCCTTGAATTTGTTCTTATTTTGCGATTACTGTATTTGAAACACGAGCTGCAATGGTGTCTGAAATCTGCCAACATACAGTGACAAAAGAAGACACTAAAGATTGTCTAATTATCATTTGAAAATATAGGATAGTAACCAAACACTACTAAGCCAATAAGGAAGAAAAAGAACATAAAAGAACAAGAAAAAGCTGAATTATTTTAATTTAATTCTGATAGAAAGATAAAGCAGTCCTGCATCTCTAGGTTAAAAGCCACTGAAGTAGTTAATAAATTCTGTTCTGATCTGGGCCGCATGCTACTTCCCTCATTCCTTGCCAGGAAGTAAATGTCATGGATTTAAAAGACTCTGTAAATGAAATGTAGATTTTAGTGATGTCATTGACTATTTTTTTAAGCATCTGTCCCTATGATAAATATATCAAATGGAGAGCTGTTTTTCCTAGTGAGGGTCAAGCTGATCTTATTGATGTATTTTTGAAAGTACTAGATAGACAGGCACATCAGTAGAATTTGCAAGATTAGTAGGAAGCTACAAGTAAGACTCTCCAAGTAGGACAAGAGATCTGAAGCCTACGTACTATGGAAAGACTGGGCCACATGAACTTTCCTTATGCTTGTTGACAGTCTGTCTTCACAGAAAACAAAGTAGAATGCTCCCCCCAACCCAGGAAGTCATGAACACATAAAAGCAGTTTGTGGTCTCTCAGCTTTACCACACCACTTCAGACGAGTGCCTCCCCATTCCATTGATGGCCCTCTGCAGGAGTAGAAAGTGAAAAATTTCAGTCACTGGCTATGCCAGCTAACCACCATTGCCTGTGCAACTCCTACTGGCATCAGCATCTAATGAAGCTGTTCTTTGACTGAATTTTAGGAACAACAAACATGAGGGAGCAAAGTTCCTGAAGAAAACAATGCAGAAGAAATGGCAACACATTTTAAAAAAACTAATAATGATTGCTTATTTTGTGAGATGGAAGCATTCTTCCCCTATCAGCATGTGAATGTACAGATAGACTGCGTATGCACACATATGCTTGGGGAAACAATATCACGGTTCCCAAATCTGTACCTTCTGACAAGTTCAAAAGATTCTATTTTAAGTTGCCAAAATCAAAGCTCTTCAGCAGTCTGTTCTACCTTTATGAGCTCTGTGCGAGGCTATGTTAAGGAAGGGAGCAAGGAAAATAACAATTGCTAATGCAACAGCAGTGCGATTTGGAGAAACTCAAGTTGTGGGCCATAAAGAAACCCATATAGTCTCTGCACTTCTCAGAAACTTTACTAGATTGATTTTACCACATATACTAAGTGATCTATCTTTGCAAATTATTTCAGAGCAGAACTGATAGTTGTGTCCTTCACCAGTTACATAAAGACCACTGTTATAAAGCTTTTAATAGCTTTATAAAGCTACCCTAAGTAGCTTTTTAGGGTCTTAGATTAAAGGAAATAAGTTGCTTCTTCAAAGCTCTGACACAGGACTAAAAAAGAAAACAACTTTTTCTTGCATCAATTTCATCATGTGTTTTGACATCTTCTGTACTGATTTGAAGGTTAACAGATTCATTCATAGCTAGTTATGAGTTCAGTTTGATTACTGAATTATTCATTATAATATGTTTGCTTATTATTTTAATAATATCAATTAAAAAGTGTGTTAAACTAGTTTTTTTCTTACAAATTGTCATCCTGGCCCATAAATGTGAAAGAAAAAATACCTGGGAAGGACTTGCAATAGTTGTAAAATCATAAATTTTTCCTGGCAGATACCTCAAAATAATGAAACTGTTCCATCTATTTTTGTGCTTATATAAATTGATGCTTTCTACATCTTAATTTAATTTAAAAGGGCTTCAGATTATTTCATGTGCCATAGCTAAACTGGCTTTTTTTCCTGAAAGCCTAAGGTAGTACTCACAAAACCAGAGAGATTTAGTCACATGTAACCATTGCAACTGGTATATTTCTGCCTCTACCACCTCTCAACAGTATGGTACCAGTTCTACAGTGACCTCTTGTCCTCAGAAGTATGACTCACTCTAATGAAATGATAGATCTTCATAACTATAAAGCAAGACAAGTTATTACAGGGGACCTCTTACTGGCCTTCGTATCAATGAGTCAGCTAATATCTAGCAGCACCTAACTCCCTACATGTTCCTCATTCAAACTGCAGACTTATTATTCTTTCAGTTATTTGATGTTTAGAATAAGAGTATTTCAGTTGCCTACTATAATCTATTTCATTTGCTGTAATAGATGTATATGGTAACTATCACTGGTCGTGCTTTGGTTATAAATTGATGAAATTATTCCAAACTTTGGAAAGCCAGCTCTTCATCATTCTCTGCAGAGCATTTTTCTTTTTTACAAAGTTGGGTTATTTCCAGGAAGTCTGTCCTCCTTGCAGCATCTGGCCTCCAGGTTCTCTAAACCAAGAACCAGACAGGCAGAATTAAAATAAGAAGGCTGGTATTTATGAAGTCCTCTGCATGTAAGTATAACTTCTTCAGTACACCTCTGCCAGCTTCCAAATATGACAGAAAAGAGAACACAGAAAAGTTGGAAATATTTTTCTTCACTGTATTTTTTTTTAACCAGAATGGGTGTGGCTGTCTGTCTTCAAGCAGTTCAAACAGCAGCAGACAGAAGTTTAGTCATAAGCCAGGCCAAGAGTACACATGGTTTTAGGCTAGCATTATTCATAGTTTGCAGTAATGGAGATTGCTCTGTAAATATTTATCCTGCTAAAAATGCTTCCTGATGCTCTTAGCACTGCTATCACAGTGATGAAATTCTACCAACTGAGGTGTAATTTCTAGCTCTGTTGTCTGTAATTTCTCTGCTGACTTTGCTATTGCTACTAGGCAGTGTCATGCCACTAAAAAAAAAAAAGCAGGCATAAAATGAGAAATTGAAGTCAATGAATATTCAGAACACATCCTTCCATGCTCCACTATTCTGCCAAAACACTTGGTGAAGCAACACAACAATTATTCATCAAAGTTACACCCCATTTTTGGCAGTGAGGGCTTTTATTTTATTTAGTTATTTTAATGGAATAATTTTAAACTTAAGAGGTACTTAACTTCACACACAGAATTACTGAAGTTGGAAGAGACCTCTGGAGAGCATCTTGTCCAACACCCCTGCTCAAGCAGAGTTGTTGGAGTCCAGCAGTCCAAGACCTATAGCAGGTTGCCCAGGACTATGTCCAGATGGCTTTTGAGTATCTCCAAGGAGGAAGACTCCACAATCTCTCTGGGCAACCTGTGCCAGTGCTCAACCATCCACACATTCAAACAAAATGTCCTGTCTCCTGGGCTCCTGTTTGTGCCCATTGTTTCTTGTCCTGTCACCGGACACCACTGAAAAGAGCCTGGCTCCATCTTTACACCTTCCCTTCACATATTTCTATATACTGCTGAAAGCCCCCCCCAAGCCTTCTTTTCTCTAGGCTAAACAGTCCCTGCTCTCTCAGCCTTTCCTCCAGTCCCATAATCATCTTAAAGGCCCTTTGCTAGACTCTCTCCAGTATGTCCATGTCTCTCTTGTACTGGGGAGCCCAGAACTGGACAAAGTACTCCAGGTGTGGCCTCACCAGTGCTGAGTAGAGGGGAAGGATCATCTCCCTCGACCTCCTGGTAACACACCTTCTAATGCAGCCCAGGATACCCTTAGACTTCTTGGCTAAAAGGGCACATTGCTGGCTCACGTTCAACTTGGTGTCCACCAGGATCCCCAGGTCCTTTTCTGCAAAGCTGTTTTCCAGCTGGTCGGTCCCCAGCACGTTCTGGTGCGTGGCGTTATTCCTACCCAGGTGCAGGACTTTGCACTTCCCTATCTTGAACTTCATGAGGTTCCTGTTAGCCCATTTCTCCAGCCTGTTGAGGTCCCTCTGGATGGCAAGATAACCCTCTGCATTATCAGCCTCCTCCCAGTCTGATGCCGTCAGCAAACTGGCTGAGGGCACACTCTGCCTTGTAATCCAAACCACTAATGATGACATTCAACAGTATTGGGCCCACTATTGACCCCTGGGATACACTGCTAGTTATTAGCCTCCAGCTAGACTTCACACTGCTGATCAACACCCTCTGAGCTCAGCCTTAAGTTCTTATTTACATATGAACTAGTTCCTTACTAAAGACATGATCTAAATAACATTGGAGGTAGGCAGGATCTTTCTTCTGCAGAATCATGCAAAAAAGAGCAACAGTCATAAATCACTGAAAAATAAAATTTACTAAACCCTCTGAGTAGTGCATGAGTTTGCGTATTAGTGTTACGAGATATGATGACGAAGGTATAAAAGACAATGATGCATCACCAGTGATGCATTTTTAGTCTGAGAAAGTGATTTGTCTTTCTTGTGTGAATTTTAAAATTTGCTACAGATCATTTCACTAAAATGCAAATAGCACTTCGGGAATAAATCTAATAGACACTTTTTTGCAACCATAAACACTGGTTAAAATCTATTTTCAGTTACAGGCAAGTAACCTGGGGGGCTTTTGAGTTTCAAACTAACACTTAAAAAGCATGTTATTAGGAGTCACAAATTCTTAAAGTGTCTTATTAGAATGAAATTATTATTATTTATTATTAAATTAAAATATTAATATTATTAAAATTTAAAATATGTATATAAAAATTAAAGTTATCTCAATTTAGTTGTTTAAATACTTCCCAAAATGGTATTTCTATCTTGTCAGTAGAACAGGACTTTCATATTCATTGAGATTCTACCTCCACGAATGACATTTGGTAATCAGTTCTTCAGTACTGAAAGAATGAGTTAGCATGCAGTGGTAATGTAACATGTAAACTGCTTCATTCTGCAGCGTAACTTAACTCAAATTGACCCAGTGGTGCTGAAATGAAAATTTACAGCTTCTAATCAGAGTGGGATTAGCACACACTGTGTGCTAAGCTCTGTTGCTGAGTTTACAGTTAAGACCTGAAGCAGACACAGTTTTAAGATTTACCTTTGGACTGAGTTGAATTTCACATATAACTCACATGCCAATAAATATTTATGGAAAGTTTAGTTAATTAGCTGCCTGGTCAAACGAAAGCAATTGACAATCATTATGAGCAGCCAAAACACCAGAAAGTAATATGGTGATAAACAATTAAACCATGCATCTCCTTCCCTTTCATACCAGTGGAAAATGTGCCAGGATCTCTGCATTTATTCACTTAAAATTACTACAGAAGGAAATATAATTTGCAATAGGCTCTGCTTCAAGCAATAAATAAAAGAAACATTTCACAGCTTAGTATACATCTACAGCACTAAGATCAGGAGGCTATACAAAAAGCATTACTTAGTGAAATTTCTCTTTTCACTGCTTGTGGTGGAGAGGAAAGAATTACTTCTGTTGCATCACAACACCTAGTGATTTCTTAGTGAAGCAGAAATGGCAAATTCATTTTTGAAGATGCAAGTAACACTCTCTCTCCTCAGTGTTGCGGATTACTGTCTAACCAGTAATGATCATTTTGTATATAAATTAATATAACTATTTTTTGCAGATTTATTGTTCTGTAAATCTTTTACACACAAACACATGGACACACACCTGAAAAAGATTTGAGACTGCAATCATTAGCCTTCACGTCAAGGAATACAGGCCTGAACTTAGGAAAGATGACTTTTACTGTCCCTTGTAGAGGCACGTTCCTTATCTTTAAGCCAGACATTAGAGGACAATATGACCCCAACGTATGTGTTAATACTCCCCTCCTGACTTGAACAGAACTTATCCTTAACTTCTGACCTTCCTAAGAGTCCAAAAGCAATGTCAAAACCAAAAACAAGTCCAAAATCATTTGTCACCATGGTTGCTTTCAAGTATCTCCGCACTACTGGGAACTTCATTCATAAAACTAAGTGTATTCATTCATGTTCCATGTTAATAGACAGTTACATATGAAACTGATGGCATTAGACATTACTAGTAATACTAATAAGATTTTTTGGGGGATGATACATATAAAAAACCAAAAAAAAACCCCAATTATCAGTGACTTAAGAGTATAAAATCAAATTCACGCATAACATGGTACTGTCAATCATTAGTTTTGATGTCATATGAAATTTTACTTCTTCTCAGTTACATAAAGAGCAATAACATGTTCTCATGACTGTGATTCTTTCTTAATAGTCCATCCTTAAGGAGAATACCACTTTCCACAATTGTTATATCTTCTCTTCACTATAAGTAGTAGTTCATTAATTTGAGCAATAGAATTTTAATGAAATGCTTTCCGACCAAAATCTTGCCAAATGGAATTCCATTTTCCTCATTTCCTGTATCTTTGACAAAGAAAACTGCACTCATTTCTAAGGCCTCTTATTTGATATCCTTAGCACAAAACCACTGAAAGTGTAAGACACTCTACTCGGTTTCAAACACTGCTGGATAAATTGCTGCTACACAACTATCAACACAAGTAACTAAGTTCAGTTTATGTTTGGCTATGACATTCATTGCTTTCCTTGCTATCCCTAAAATCGCACAGGTGTCTATACCATATCCTCTTTAATATGAGGAAGGTATGTTTATTTTTTCATATTATGCTATTTTAAGAGATGTTTCCCTTCAGGTAGTTTGCCCATTCATGCAAATCTCATAAAAAGTGTTGGAAAACACACCACCCATTTAAATACTTTAATGGAGGCAGTATTTTGAGGAGAGTGAGTGGGTGGGACCAGAATCAATATACATAAAGGGGTTTTGTTACCAATTTTGTCATAGATTTGTTTCTGTTTGAGCAAGTAATTTACTACTCTGTGCTAAGAACTGCAACATCTATAAACAGATAAAACAACGCATAATGAAGTAAGCCTTGAACCCTCATGTGTATTCAAATATTCAGCAGTAGACACAATGGAAATATTCAGGCATGTGAAAACCATACAAGGTGCTTAAAGATTATCATATGAAATATAAAATGTGCAAATTATTCACATTCTGTTACTACTATCTTTCTATAAAATTTACTGTTATTCAGCCACAGGTCATCAGAGTCAATGAGGAATCACCAGGGGAAATGGTCTATGGTCAAACTAGATAATCATAACCATTTCTTTTAGCCTTAAAACTCTATGAATCCATTTTAAAGCTGTTATAAATCTGGAGAGTTACATTAAAACCATGACTAATAAACACAAATACATCTGTTTAATCCTCTTTTAATACATTGTAAGTTGTTATGTACTAAAGAAACCCAAAATGAATACCAACTGAAATAAACAGAGCTACAAATATAAAAGTTAGATATTTTATCATGTTTTCAAAGCACTTTCTTCCCATATGAAATGTATTCCACATAGCAAAAGTCAGCACTCTTAAATTGTGCGTGCATTTTCTTCTGTTCTCAAAGATTTTTGCTTTACTGTTACATCATGATCATTTTACAGAGTGGAATGAACAGGGTTCAATTACTGATTCCTATGGCAAGTGGCTTCTATTCAACTGTGAACAAGTAATAACTCTGGTGAGCCTGATTTCTGCTGAGTCTCTCTGCCTTTTCTTTTTTAACCAATTATTTATGCACAGCATTTGCATAGTGGGCCCTTACCAGACCTGTACAAATACTTTAACATGGGTACCTTGAATTCTTGTTGTTGCAAGTTTAATAAACACCTTGTCATGTGGAATCAAATTCATTTTAAAAGGATCTAAATAAACACCACCATTTAATTGTTCATATTATCAGACAAGCAACTCTGCTCATCTAATAAGTGTGTATCTGTGTTCCTACCCTCTTCATTGGGTTAATGGTGATTCAATATATTTAGAGCTGGAAGCTACTTCTCTAAGCTTGAACATTTGAATGAAAAATGGGCAATTCAGCTACATCTCCCTTGGCAAAACAATCCATTTAATCAGTGTTATAGTTTGTATCTAGACAGTAGGTTTTAATCGGAGTATCTATCTACTAATTCTAAATAGGAGGAAGTAGCAGGAGTAGAGAAGGGAGTGAGATTCATTGTATCATTGCTGAGTCAGTTTATTTCCTGTAACTATCCATCATAGCAGTAGAAGCAGCAGGCAGATGCACACTTACTTCAGAGGACATTACTTTTTTCCCTGGGGATTCTAGTGTTGGATCCAGACAACATCTGTTCCACCACTCCAAAAAAAGGTTTACTATCTTCTTTTGTTTCTCTCTATATAAATGTGCAACTATTTTAATATATCAAGTAGCTAGGTCCTCTAAAAGACGTTATGGGCTTGGCATTGAAATTATGGGTTTCAGTGACAGGTGGAATAAAAGTTGCATGACTCACACAGGCAGTTAGGTTCAATGAATATGATGGTATCTCCTTGTCTTGTACAAATATAGAGTAGGCTTGTGAATACGGGCTTTCAGGACTGGTGTTTTCTTTTAAAAGTCTTCCTACTAATATCCACCATCTCTGATCCACCACTGGATCACAGTATGCAATGCAGTGACACGGTTATCAGCAAACATACAGCTGCACACACATACATTCATGCATCACTTTATTATCCGATTCTCTGATATTGTAACAAACAATGTAAAAAAAACCTAAAAGCAACAATTTTAAAGTGAATTGTTCTATCCAGACAACTTCAGATCTAGAGCTTAGATCTGAAGCTTAGTGATTTCATTCAGTAATCATCCCATGAAGTGCTTGTCTCTTCCCATTATGTCTGAAGAGACAGTCTAAGTACCATACTTTTACAGAAGTGCCTGAAGTGAGACAGTATGAATCCTGTCCAAACAGAAGAAAAAGGCTAAGATTTGGCCTTCTGGCCATTAACTAAAGAAACGCAAATCTATTACTTAATAAAACATTTCTAGGATAATAAATTTCTGTTGATAAGTGGAAGAATTCAGCTGGATTTAACAGAAGATGCTTCCTAAAGCTTTGTATTCTAAGATTTTTTAAAATAAAGATTCTTAAAATACATTCCTGACATCACATATTTCATTCGTTTTTTTTCTGTTGCATGTTGCAGCGAAACTGATTTTGTAAATTCAGAATAGTATTTTGATCTGCAACATGTAAAATTCAACAAATAAACAGGACAAACAAAAAAGTCCAAGAAAATAAGAGGCAGTAGTTTTGTGTGGTTTTCCTCTTTGTTTTCATACTGCCATTTTGTCCCAGACATATCAAATAATTTAACTTAATTTAAAAATGCTGAAACTATATTTTGAAGTGACCTTTCAAACAGATTCTATTCATTGCAGAACACTCCTCTAAACACTCCGTGATAGCTTTTCTTCAGTGTCAGGACCATTGTTACCAGAAGTCCTCGTCTGTATGTGATCTCACAGCAGCAACATATACAGTCTATGCTTGCACATGAATGATTGGATTTTATCAAAGAAGTGACACAGGGACACTTAGGGTCTTGTTCTCCAAACTTTCACTGATTGAGCAGCTGAGTCAATGAAACATTACAAGAGTAAGAGTTTGCTGGATCAGATTATAAAATTGGCCAACACTAAAGAAAACTGCACAGACAATATAGGCCAAAAATCATGGTTATTTAGAAATGCTTGGGAAATTCCAACTGAAAACTTATTTGATATCTTTTTACTTCTAAGAAAAATAATTAAGCATAGTAAGAAGATATGGAAATGGTGACTAATAGTGGGTCACTTTACCTTTAGTGATAATAATGCCCAATGTACACACTCATACCCTACTTCACCAAAATATGAAAGCTTATTTGAAGTCAATGGAACTACTCAAATTGCAATTTTAAGCACATCTTTATGAATGCTGTTAAAGAAGCACAAATGTTTAAGATCTTACCATCATAGATTAAATCAATGACAATAATGTTATATATGTAGGTGTGTTTGCATGTATACACACATACATATGTGTGTAAACACACCCGTATATTTGTATATATGTAAGCATACACAAACTTTTAATTATAGGACATAAAAGCACTTGGCAGATAATATTTAGAACCATATCTCTGTGGACTAAGTGTTATTCCCATTGCGAATATGTTGATTTTTGAGTTTCACTGGAAAATACTCAATAGGAATGCTTGCTATTTTCAGGGTAGATCATAAGAATAGCCATGGCAGGTGAAAACAAAGGTAGCCTGGTATCCTGTTTCCAGCAAAAGCCAATAGTAAGTGCCTAAGGAAGAGTATTAAAACAGAGCAATTGTACAGCAATACTTTCCCTGGACATTCTTCCAGCTCCTAGCAATTTGTGGGAGAGACTTCCTGAACTAGAAGTAATATCTGTGTTTAATAGCCCTTGAGGATTTTTCTTCCACATATTTATCTAATTGCTGTCTAAAACAAGGTAAAATTTAGCTTCCACAATGTCCAATGACAAAAATTTTCACAGCCAAATTAAACTTTTTGAAAATGTACTGCCTTTGTTTTAAGCCTGTTACTTTGTACTTTAATTTCATGGCCCCTCATTTTTGCATTAGAAGAAACAGTCAACCCCTATTCCTCTCCTCTCTGCCTCTCAAGATTTTACAGGCATCTATCATACTTCCCTTCATTACCTGTTTTCCTAGCTAAAGATCCCTAATCTATTTAGTTATTTCTTTTATTGTCATTGTTGTCTTATTTTATGACTTTTCTGGTTCTACTGTGTGAATTTTAGCTGAAGGGGTCAGAAATGCAAGCAAGTATTGAAGATATAACTGCATGATGGTTTTAACAATGGTTGATTCCTATTCCTTTCCTAATAATTCCTAATATTTTATTCAATTTTACCATTACCCAGCACTCAACAGATGTCCTCACAGAGCTAGCTATCATAACTCTAGTATGATGGAGTTATCTCTCTCTTGAATGATAATAATCAATTCAAAGATCATTCCTGCATATATAAAGATGGAAATACTTTTTTCCCATGTTAGTTGCTTTACTTTTATCAACATTTAATTTCATCTGTGTCATGGTTTAACCCCAGCCAGCAACTAAGTAAGCATCACACAGCCGCTTGCTCACTCCCCCCACCGGTGGGATGGGGGAGAGAATCAGAAGAGTAAAAGTGAGAAAACTCGTGGGTTGAGATAAAGACAGTTTAACAGGTAAAGCAAAAGCCGCGCACACAAGCAAAGCAAAACAAGGAATTCATTCACTACTTCCCACGGGCAGGCAGGTGTTCAGCCATCTCCAGGAAAGCAGGGCTCCATCACGCGTAACAGTGACTTGGGAAGACAAACGTCATCACTCCGAACATCCCCCTTCCTCCTTCTTCCCCCAGCTTTATATGCTGAGCATGACGTCATATGGTGTGGGATATCCCTTTGGTCAGCCGGGGTCAGCTGTCCCGGCTGTGTCCCCTCCCAACTTCTTGTGCACCCCCAGCCTACTTGCTGGTGGGGTGGGGTGAGAAGCAGAAAAGGCCTTGACTCTGTGTAAGCACTGCTCAGCAGTGACTAAAACATCCCTGTGTTATCAACACTGTTTCCAGCACAAATCCCAAACATAGCCCCATACTAGCTGCTATGAAGAAAATTAACTCTACCCCAGCCAAAACCAGCACAATCTGCCATTGTATAGCCCAGCCTTTCAATATAGAATCAGAGAATCATAGAATAGTTTGGGTTGGAAGGTCATGTAACCTTTTACTAACAGGCATATCAAAATGAATAATCAAGTCTAAGTTAGATACAGGTATCAAGATTTGAGTATGCCAATTCTGGAATCTCAGATGATTCTCAAAAAAAACTTGATTATACTTCTCAAGACCGAGTCCTTTATTGTTTATTGATTTTTGACAGCCAAGGAAACTGCTTCAGTCAGTGCCTGCTTTAGCTGATCAGCTTAATGTAACATAAGCCTTTGTAAAACCTAATTGATTTATATTAGCAGAAGCAGATCCTGATACAGACAGGGTTCCCAAATTCTCTTTTCCTCATGAACACATAACATTCAGTATTAAAACAATTCACAATTTTAAATACTTATAGCCAATTTCTGACTAAATTATCAAAATGGTTAATCAGTCTCTGAGGATCTGTTATATGGTCCACATCTCATCTGAGATCAGACAAGTATTTTTTAATAAATGGATATGGATATAATATAGTTCTGGACTCTTCCACAGAATTTATTTTAAATTTTCTAGAGAATATAACCTCAAATGGGGTGAAAAAACCACTGATACTAACTTGTTTCTGGTTGTTGGGTTGTTTTTTGAGTTTGGGGTTGGTTTTTTTCAGAAAAAAAGGAAATATTCAATATTTTAAGGCAATATTCAGGAACAGCACATTTCAGATTCACAGTTATATATCTGATACAAACACTCATATCGTAAATCTGACTTTATAAGCACAATGGGAAAAACATCAGATGAAACTTCAGTAGCATTTTCCTTGTTTTCTTAGATCTCCTAAAGAAAGATAAATTACTTTTGCATAACAGTATTTAAATCAAAGCCCATTATTGTCAGACTTCCCCCAGCAAAAAGCTGCTGAGCCTATTGTTTCCAATATCCTATGACTATTTTCTTTTTCCCGTAAAATTAAAATGTTCAGGAAGTGGTCTCAGTGATTCAGTAAGTGGTTTCTTTCTCCTACAAATCAGTGTTGAAACAATGTTTCAGCAATGCTAGGAAAGCATTTGGCTGTTGATGATACTGTGATTTGAATGAGACTTAAAACTGAAGTTGCTACTGATCTGAAGCACTTCAAAATCAAAGAAAAGAAACTTGATTTCAAAGTTCCAAAATAATTCCAACTTTCATAACACTTTAGTGTCCATACTGCAACACAAATAACATTGGTCTGTATATTTCTGTTTTTACATCTGCTCAAAAATACGTCCCTAGGCATTTACTATTGGCTTTTGCTGGTCACTAGGTGTACCTATGGACTGCTCTACATAACTCTCTCAATCTGAAGACTTCAAAGGTTTACAAATGGAAACTGTTCGCTGCTTAAGTTTTCTGTATACTGCCCAGCACTATTTAAATGGGTATAAAAATAAAATGACAATCTGACCTACTGTGTTGGTGCCCAAAGGTGCTCCTTTTTTTCCCAAACACGTTCTTGACAGTCCAAGAACAGTTAATTAAGAGTTCTGATTCTCTGTTATTATTTTTCTCAGAAAAGCAATAGAAATGTAAGATAAATATTACCTCTTCATGTAACATCAAATTTATCATTTATGTTACAGAAAAAAAGTAGTTTACTTTTTAGTAAATGTACTGTAACCATTAAAAAAGCAGGGCAGGGGGGGGAAGACTGCTAGAGCACTGGTATTAGAAACATGCTATTAGGGCTAATGAATGTGTTTTGCAACTATATGCTATTGGCTTTCCCTTTAAAAAAAAAATCAATACAGCAATCCAGGTGAATATTTTCTAACATAACTACCTTTTGACCTTGTATTTTCATTTTCTAAAGGTTAAGTCAGAGTATAAAAAGCCACATTCATAACACGACGTGGTTTTTTTTTTTTTCTCCTTTGCTTCCTGAAAGGAATAAGCATGCACAGCATTTATAGGAAAGGTACCGTTTAAGTCACAATACAAAAGGACTTTTACTGTACTTTGACAATAGCATTATAAGTGATCAGGAGGAAAAAGTGAACCTTGCCACTTGATGACGTCAAATGTCCAATAATTGTATGTTTAATCACTTAAGTTTGCTTTGATATCATCAGAATCAGATGATATGGTCAAAGGGGAAATAATTAGCATCTTAACTGATAAGGGTACAATGCTAGGACAGTAGAAAGCTATGAAATTGGATTGGATTCAAGCTGAGAATTGTTTTACTGTGGAAGTGTAGTGATCTCTAGAGACTACTCTTCAGTTGAAAATGATTTTCCTGTTTATAAATATACATCACTTGAGGTTGGGTTGTTGGGGTTTTTTTGTTCAAAGTTATTATCTTTTGAAAATTATCTTGGCTCCCAGGAGTTATTGGACTTATTTAAGATGACAGCTTTCTCTTTAAATTGAAATCCAAACCCATTTGCAATTATGTAGCTTTAGTCCCTTTTTGACTTCAACAATTAAAAATGGAAACATAGGCATTTCATTGAGACAATTTAGAATTTTAATCCTACAGTACTAAGGCATCAGTTTGCTAGGAAAACAAATCTTATTATGGGAAACTTGAGTGTTAACTGCCAGGAAATAACCAATTTTACATCACAGCTGTTGACAATTTGCTTTAAAAATACAGCAAAAGAAAAACAATTATTATTTATCTGTAAAGATATTCTATGTCCTTTCATTAAAAATAGTGCAGTAGTCATTGAGAAAAAATTATTGGATACTATTGGACAGATTCTGAGCCTAGTTACAGAGTATTGACTGTATAGGCATACACTTAAATATAATGTAATAGTCATGCTCAAATAAAAGCAAGAATAAAAGTTATGCAGTCATTTGCTCCCAACATTTCTACCATTTCCCAAAAAATATTCCATCTTAGCTCATTATCAATCCAATTAACTACAGGTGCATAAGCTTGTAGACAGAATAAATGAAAGACTGTTCTGCGATTTAGACAGAATGAAGAAATGGGGCTTCAGGTCTTAAGAAAAGCATGTACATATAAACACATTTGCTGCACATATACCTTGTGCCTGACAAAAATGTTCTGTTATATATTATAATAAGGTGTTGAAGTAGTATAATCCGGATCCGCAACGTGTATCAGAGACAGGGCTGTTCCAAGTCATCTGTATACTCGGCAAACTTAGAAGTCTACCCTCCTTCAAACTCCCAGGAGGAGAACAACACAAGCCTTAAAAAGCAGACAGAATTTTTAGCGTCTTGTAAAGAGCTGAAAGGATCCTGTTTTCACAAACATTCAAAACCCTGATAAAAAAGAGTGCACGTGCTGCATTCAGAGAATTAATTGCATATTATTAACGCTTCATAGAACACCTACTGGAGAAATGCCCAATGGAAATATTGCTTTTGATTTTTAGCTGTTAATATTTTTTCCACAAGACTCTATTTTCTTCATATTCACACACCTAATAACCGCAGTGAATCAAATTCAACACCAATTCACATCCTGCACTAATCTACTGAATTGAATGGCCCAGTTCCAGACTTGTTACAACTGAATGTGGCCAGCAGAGTTCCATATATTTCCATCAGGACTGGATTCAACCATTAGTCTATAAACAGCTCCTGCAAGCCACATTCATATAACATTTAGTCACTATAAATAGCCAGATAAAAATATTTGACCCAAGTGTCCTTTGTGGATTAGGTTTTGGATAGAAACATTTCCTCCCATTCTGTTTGTGATTGCTTAAAATAAATAGATTTTTATAGTTTGTGTATGCATACAGAAAACCAATTAAACAGAAGCCAAATAGAAATAAAATCTACAGGCTGTTCCAAACCACCACCAACATCGATTTCATGAACAATGAACAGTTCTCATGAGAGAGTCTACAGGTAGCAGCCAAGTTGATACAACTTGGTACACAAGGCACAGATCCAGCTGACTGTTATTCACTGAAAAATATCGTCCTTCAACAGCCAAATAAGACTTTGAACTTGCAAGTTCTCCATAAACCTAACTAAAGCAAAAGTCATTGTAATACCTAGAAGCATCCTGATAAGCAGAGAAAATGAGAATTTCAAGTGGGAACAAGAGGACGATCAGGACTGAAATAAAAGAACTTCAGATAAATTGTTCCACAGGATCCCTATCTGACTGCACAGTTTGGAGCAGCTCTGTGCTAGAATTTTTATAGAACACTTTTTAGACTCCACTGATTCATTTGCTGCAGAAGGCAGGAGGGTGCAGCTGTATTCTTAATGTGGAGTTACAGTAAAAATTCATGTGCAGTGCAACTTCGGCACTTAGGAGTCCAGCCACTATGATTGTCACTATCCTTCATTTTAGTGAGTCAGACTGAATGTGCCAGAATTCAGTCTGGTACTTCCAGAAATACCTCACAAGTCTCCTCAAATCAGATTCTCTACTTAATATGCTTGCAGTCAGCCATGAAACAAATAACCGCTTTAATGATGCCTGGGTTGTTGTTTCATAAAGCTTTCCCATAATGTTTGGCATCTCTCACTTCAGATCTTTTTATCTTCTTTGCCACAACCAGAAATATTTGTTACATTATGTGGGCTAAGCTATGTAATTAAAAGAAGTAAAAGTTAGTAGAAACAGAATGGATGATCTCTTGAATAAGGCAGCTGAAACTTGCCCTAAAGAATGAGATGCTATCACTGACTTACAGAGCCCTTATACACCGGGCAAGTCACTCAAAGTAATTATTTTTAAGTGTGTTCTTAAGAAGAAGAACACACAAATGTGTGTTCTTCATGCATGACAGCAGTAATCGAAATCAATGGAAACGGTGTTTTTAATGGGCTACTATATTACTAGTGCTATTATATAATAATACAGTGCTATTATAATACCAGATTGTCGTGGTTTAACCTCAGTCGGCAACTAAGCACCACGCAGCCGCTCACTCACTCCCCCCCACCCGGTGGGATGGGGGAGAGAATTGGAAAAGCACAAGTGAGAAAAACTCGTGGGTTGAGATAAAAACAGTTTAATAATTGAAATAAAATGATAATAATAATAATAATCCACAAAGCAAGTGATGCACAGTGCAGTTGCTCACCACCCGCCGACTGATGCCCAGCCAGTCCCCGAGCAGCGGCCCCCCCGGCCAGCTTCCCCCAGTTTATGTACTGAGCATGACGTCACATGGTATGGAATGTCCCTTTGGCCAGTTTGGGTCAGCTGTCCTGGCTGTGCCCCCTCCCAGCTTCTTGTGCACCTGCAGCCTTCTCAGTCGGTAGAGCATGGGAAGCTGAAAAGTCCTTGGCTAGTGTAAGCATTACCTAGTAACAACTAAAACATCGGTGCCTTATCAATTTTGTTCCCATCCTAAATCCAAAACACAGCCCTGTACCAGCTACTAGGAAGGAAATTAACTCTATCCCTGCCGAAACCAGGACACAGATACTCAGAAAAAATGAGCCAGTACTGTCAAGCCGTGCTCCTAGAATTGGCAGATTCTTTTGATTCTTGTTTGTACATGTCTCAGTTCTGCATCTGTAAAATTGAGATAACGGCACTTTATCTCCCAAAAGTTTGGTTAAAATAAATTAATTATTATGAAGAACACCAGTGTGATAGCAAAGAGCGCTGTGTAAAGCTCAAGAAGGAATCAATGTTCATCTAAAAAATTCTAGTAATGTGCTGCAAATAAGTGTGCCTATTGAACAAGAAGAAATTAAAATTGCTTATTAGCTGAGTGTAAATGAACTGTAAGTTAGAGTAGGCTGTTAAAAGGGCAATAAAAGGTCCAGGAGCTGGCATGATAGTACAAAACCACCCTGTGAAGATAAAAGGACACACTTCAGGAATGTAAGGCTCACAGACTGCAGCCTTTCTGCTTTTCTTTTCAAATACAGCCACTTAAAACTCAAGTGAAAACTGAAAGAAGTATATGCATGCAAAGTTTTCATATTTCCAAACAAGAAAACACTGCATACAAGACCACTTTGCCTTTCAGTAGAGGGACTTTTTAGAGATGCAACTTCCAGCTGTGCCTTTTTCAAGCTCATCTCTTTTCCCTATTTCCTACATGTGTATTTCTATAAAATACTGGCTACTGACCAAATCTGACACTTGGATAAGATTTCTACTTATTCTTGAAAACTTGCCAGAAAAAGGGGAAAATTTACTTCAGAACTGAATATGGTCTGTAGGATTTGGTGTTAGACGACTCAAGATTTTCTCATGCATAACTCCAATAGTTCTAAGTACCCTTTGCATCAACTTGCTAAAAAAATAATTAAATTCTATAGAACCTCTTATGTGACAGTGAAGTTGAGGTTTTAGATGGGAGAATCTAGAATCATGTACTCTACCTAGTACAAAAAAGGGAAATCTTGCTCCCCTCTCCCCCCTCGACCTTGCACATCTCCCTGCTTCCTTCCCTCAGCTCTTGCATCTGGCTGCATGATCCTGCCTCCTCCTTCTTATCAGCTCTGGTGCGTGCTTACTTGATGCCTGGGCAAGGCCATCTAACTCACTACCAGCAACACCCAATTCCTCACCAAAAACTATCCTTAGTTACAAAGAGACATGGAATGAGCATTTCAACTGCCACAAAGTAAGCAGTAGAAAAGCACATTGAAGCGAGGAGAGAAGAAGCTGACATGGGTCACAGGAGAAGAACATCTCTCTTTTGGCAGTGGTGAACTGGTATGTCAGGTCCTGCTCCACCTCACTTTGTTTCGCTGGTATTAACAGCAGGGTAGGCTGATAATATCAGTCTCCCCTGCTATTAGGCATGTGGTCACCCCTTACCATTTTGTCTGCACAGGTGAAATTTAATAATGTGTATGCAAATTTAATTATTTTATGGTTAAATGTAATACTAATTCAGATCAAAACTAAAAGAAGCTTAAAACTAAGCTCCAAGAGAAATAAAACATTATGGAGCAGGGTTTGGCTTCTGGTTTTTGCGGTGTTTGGTTTTTTTTTCCAGGAAAGTCCATGGCAAAACTCCTGTTTCTTGGAAAGGGTTATGGCTTTGTTTGTACCAGCAACTGTGTTACAGTCGTTACTACTAAGCAGATAAAAGTCCTCCCACAACTTTAGGATAATCCATTTCCTGTTCACCTGCAGCAGAGGACCCAGTAAGAAAGCAGGGGGGGTGGCAAGTGCTTTAACAATCAGTATTAACCCTGTTGCTCATCTCATTCAGAAGTGTTCTCTCTAAGACATCATAGCAATGGGTATTTTGCTTTTTTTTGTATCTGAATTTCTAGAAATCATTCTATTTCGTATTAAGATTGCATCCAACTTCCATTAGCTAACACATCTTTCAGGAACGATCATAATTGTTTATATTATATTTGCACATATATATCCATATATAAAAAGTTAATATTATATTTTATACATATATTTTTATATACTATATACATATATACACAAACCTAATTCAACAAATACTTAAGACTATTTCTAAAATCTAGACACTCATTTAGGACAAGAGATAATGAGCTGCATTGCTTACAAAGGCTCCTACAATACAACAGACAACAGTTTCATTAAATCTTGCCTCCAGTGACTCAACAATCTGCGCACAAGACTAGTCATTTCATAGCTCTTGATTTTGGAGCTATGAGCAGAGCTTCCCAGTCATGCAGAGCCATATGGGTTTTTTAACCAAATACAGTGTGAAAATGGATGCCACAAAACATTACTGAATGAATCAGCAAATTCCTATAGTCCAGTAATAGAGCTAGAATGGTAAAACAGGCAGCATAAATACAAAAATGTGTTGCTGTCTACATGATCAGTGGGAGAAAGCACAGAAAAATAATTTAGCTTAATAGAACTCTTTTGAAAACCATAGGAAATTGCACATTGCAAATTACTACTGGCCTTAAATTTTTAGGGTTTTCTCCTCACTGCTAAAAAGAACTGCTGCCGTTGTTTGGGTGGGGGCTGCTTTGGGTAATTAGTACATGTTAACTATACTAAATATATATATAATGTAGGTAAAGTGCTTCACTTTTTTTTTAGTCAAGAAAAATAGGTACAGACAGCAAAAAAATTCTGACATCACTTAATTTACCTGCTGCCTTGTTTGCCTTGTGTCTCTCAGGGGCTTTCACACCTTTTCTCAGCAGCAGATACAAGAAAAAACATGTATGATGTTCAATGAACAAATCAGTTGCTAAAGCTCCTGAGTGAATGAGTCAACACACAAAATGGAAAACAAATGCCAAATGGCATAGAGAAGCATACAAGGAAAACGCCATCTGCACCTGAAGCAGGTAATGCACTCACCACACTATATGACTCAAATACTACCAGAAAAAAATCACTAAAAATGATCATGTCACAAACAGAAGTAAGCACAAGGGATTGAATGGAGCTGGATCATCATTGTATCAAGGGGACTTTTAAATATTCTTCAGTTAGTTTTCCTGTCTTTTAATATGTTGGTTACTCAATGTGATACATCATAAAGCCATAGGGCATGATGGCTACAACAGCAAATAGTCATTTTGAAAGTCTTTTCACAAATTCTTCAAGAGGAAGATCTCTGTGTCAGTGCTAAAGTTTGCATAATAGCATGTAGCATAAGAACATAGTGCTGTGGAACCCTGACTCTAATTAGGCAAAATACCAAATAAAAAATAACTGAAATCTTTTAACCTAGCTAAAAATGTAAGAAATATTTTCTTTTAAAATGTATTCTTCACCTCAAGGCCCAGATTCTAAACTATATAAATGCCAAGAAATAAAACTGCCTTAGAAAGGTAACTGTGATAAACTAGGGAACATGGACACTAGACTAAGTGCACTGTAGAGCAAAGGTGAAAAGAATTATAAATAACAGATACTTATGGTTAGATGAGAGTCACATTGTTAAGTTTGCCAGTTTCAGAACTGCATAAGAATTATTTTTTATTCAGAATTTTACATTCTATATAATTAGAGATTCAGGTAATTTAAATATTCTTGAACACCACCATTGCTAATTTGTTATTGCATTGTTTGTGATACTGATTTAAATCAAATTCTCTATATATAACAGCAATAGGAGATAGTAGGATAGGTGATCCTCATTGCAAAACTTTTTCTTTTCTGCTTGGGAGCTTTTAACCAACAGTGGTTCATTCTTAGTATTTATTGCAAACATGATTGTTCTCTTTCTTGTCAGCTTTTTATTGCTTTATCAAATATTCCTCAACCACAAGAATCTTTAGGGCTGCTGCTACTAAAATGAAGAACTTCTCTAGAAGAAAAGGCTTTTCTTAAAATATCTTGTGTTGGAAATAAAACTAAATTATCTTTTATGACTAATAAAACAAGACTAAAAAGGTATATCCTCAAAATATGAGGAGGCAAAACACTAAAAGAAGACATAAAATTGTCTCTTGACAATAGTATATATTGAAATGGTAGTCACTGACAGTTATCAATGATAACTTACTGGATCAATTCTGCTAAATATTGTTAACTTCTCTTACCTGAAAATCTAATTCATTAAAACTGCTGTATTTCTTGAGATCTGTAACTATCATCTACTAAAATATTATAGATTCCATTAATGTCTCATATTATTTGCACATATATAAATGTATTTCTAAAATAAAAGGTTCAGAAGTCCCAGAGTCACATTATATTCACATACCTAATAACAAGGCTATGTACAGCAAATAGGATATACTGAAGACATGTTGATTCCATATTGATCTTTGACTTTTTTTTAAAACATCACAACTTCAATAAATGGGTAAAATATTATTTTAAATGTTTGATGTTCAAGTATAAATTCAGAACTCTTATAGTTGATAAGAATTCCTTGCAACTATATGTGTCTTCCAGATTAAGAACTCACAGTACTTTAATTAAATTTCACTAGAGCCCTTCAAGGCAAAGTATCACTACTTCAGCCTTCACTGATGACATTGAAATTATATACAGATCAATAGGGCATCCAAAATAATTCATACATACAAACTCACTCTTCCAGTTGGAGTCTCTTGGCCGGACCAGAGTTGATTCAACTCAACATAGGCCCATTCACTTCAAAAGAAGGGCAGTGATTAACACTACCAAAGGGTTTGACCATCCTGTTCTACAATGACATTGATGCATTCATTAAAATATGTGAGCAGGATAAATCTCCCATTTAGGCATCAAATTTGGCTGGCTATTCTGTGGGACATCCTAATTATCCATGCTTGTGATTTTAATAACAATTTGTTTAGAAGTGAATGTGATCTGGCATGTCCAATTTGAACACAGATGAAAGTTGAGCTGGATACAGACCTACTGCAAAAGTACTGCAAAATACAGTACCTCATTTGTTTTGAGCTAGTTTTCTGATTCTATTTTTACTCACTGTGATTAACCACCAGTATCCTCTGGGTGATAGTTAAGGAAACAGATGCTGGGAATCTCTGTCCCTTCAGTTCCTGAGAGGAGAGCTCTGACTCACATTTGTGCCTAGTCTCCCCTTTGTACTCACACATGCAAAGGGTGGTTGTGTGAAACTTAAATTACTGCTTGATTTCCAGTTTCTCATTGCCAGTTTCCTCAAAGTTTCCACTTACGTATTTTATAGCTTTACCAGTTTCATTTGAGCAGCATTTTATTACACGTTTCCCCTTCCAAAACCTGAACTGCATGTTCCCAGGATAAAGTTAAATTCTTTTATTTTGAAGTGCTCTATTTATTCGGGATTTTCCAATGAAACTGGATAGAAAAAATGTACAAATCTGGGACAAAGTTGAAATTAATTTTTAACAGATGTTTTAGTCTGAATATTTCCTCCACCACTTTGAACAAATACATATATAGAACATATATAGAACTATTGAACAGAAATAAATACAGCCCGTGCCTGTTTATAAGGCTATCATGGAAATTTCCATTGTCTGTGTGCAGATATGACAAGGCTTGCTGGCTTTCATTGATAGACTGCGGTACTTGGTAAGGCACATGAAGAACACTTCTAGATTGAAGGTATGGATAAGACAGCAGTGTTCCTCCCTGGGTGCAAAAAGGTGCATACCATTGTGACCTAACATGCAATTGTTATTATTTTGTAAATGTTGCCCAAAACACAGCCTTAGAGTAATGAAGGAGTTAAATGACATGCTTGATTTCATTCATAGAAGATTTCTATTTGACTAGAATTAAAATCATAGTACACTTCAGAGAAGAGGTCTAGTGTCATTTAGCAATGAGTTGCCCTGGCGGAGTTTCTAGGAGAAATAGTCACAATATAATTAATCTGGTGGAACAGCTGGATACACAGACTGCAATTAATTTTGCTCTGAATATTAACAGTTCCACAGCAGTTGAAAAGAAATGATAACAGTCAATAGATTTTTGAATTAAGTAGGTTGTGGGCAATAAAGCAAATTATTGTTGATATTGTAAGACTTGCTTAAATCAACTGAATGATTACAGTAAATCTGTGTACTTAATAAATCTGTACTAGTACTCATTTATACAGGAAAAAAAAGGAGAATCACATTTCAACTTCTAACTAAAGAGGCAAGAAAAGTTTTAAATAAACCATCAGACTACTTCACTCATTAAACTGAACAAATGTGAACTGTTTACTGTTTTGTTGTTCAGTATGTAAATAGCATATCAGAACAGTGCATAACTAATATCCATACATCAGAAACTTGTTTCTTGATTATCCAGAGATATAGGCAGTATCTCTTTAACAGTTTCTTTCAGGGCATATTTCTCCAATAAGAGCTGGACTTCTAAGCAGATGGTCACTGCACAAGAAACAGTTGAACAGTGGCACCCAGAGGTGAAAAGTGTACTGCTCCTAAAGGGTTATTCCATTTGTTGTGATCTATTTCTCATCTTTTCCTTCTGTCATTCCCATCTTTTCTTTTCCAAGTAACAAATGCCAGAAAAAAAAACACTGCAGTTTGGAAGAACATACTCTAGAGTTTAAAAAAGAAAGCCCCTGCTTTGTAACAGCTAGTTGGGAACACATTTTAGAAACACATTTTTCCTACGTATTTTCTCTAACAAAGAACGGGATAAAAATAATGATGGAAAAGAGAATATTTTCTGATGCATTGGATGGAATTCTGAAGTCACAAAGCCTTGTGTTCTCCCTAGATTCGCTAGCTGGATTTATTGTGCAAGATTATAACAGGAAGTTGAAGATCCAAACACAAAAGTTGGTGGATTTCAGGAAGAAGTCTTGGGATCATAGTACAAATAGAATTATAGTTGACACAAACTGTCCATACTATCTCAGATGCCTTGACTTCAGACATTTGGTAAGACCTATTGTATCATTGTCCTAAAAGCACCAGGCTAAGAGCACCACCCCTCCATGATAACCTCCTCAGGCTCCTTGGCCAATATCTATTTTTATATATGCATAAATGCATATATGCATTATATGCATGCCAGTTATTTATTTCACAAAAAGGATAATTAAATACAAAGAAATGGTGTGGCTACCCAGCATCAATCTCAGGAAGGCCCAATAAAATAAGGCCCATTGATTTTTAATTAAAAAGGCCACACTTTCGCAATTTGCAATGAGTGCCTGCATCTTTCAGTTAGAGTGGGACTCTGTACCTGGGCTGAGCTGCAGCAAACCACATCCACACTCTCTAAAGATCCTCCAAACAACCTTCCACTTAAGGGACCATAGGAGGAAGGGCTTTTGCAAGCACCTGCTCAAAAGAGAAGAGGAAAAGAAACAGGTGTTTGTTTTGCTTGAGTTTTAAAGATGAAGTTTATTTCTGTGGGTTAAGTGGATTGGGCGAGGCGTCCAGAACGTTTCTGATGATTTTCCCTAGTAGCAAGTCCTTTTGCCTGCTCTGCTCTTCATGCTGGTTGTTATTAGTATTGTTGTTATTATCATCATCATCATCATTATTATAACTATCATTCCTTATTATCACGTAAGCAGCAGTGGTAATGTGATGGGCAAAAAAGTGAAGTTCACCTTTCTATATCTGCATGTCCAGCCCAAGCATGAGGAAGGAGTTTCCATAAACTCCAGACAGAGGCAAATGTTCCTAAACTCATCTCTATATCCAGTGTGTTCAGGATTGCACTTAAACTACTATCCATACAAAAACCATCAACTGACGTCAATTTCCAACAGTTTATAGGGTAGGACATTTCTCAGCATCTGCCTTTCAACCAGGATTTTAAACAAATATGTGAAAGCAAATAAGGAAAGGAATTATGGCTATACACAAATTGATAACCTTCCTTCCCCCCCCATCCCACCTTTATTTTCCTATCTCTTTATTAAGATCGCGACTATTTGCAGAAAAAATTTGTTGCAAAGGCTGCAAGGCAGTGACACGCTGCGAGGATCTAACATGTCTAGCACGCTGCCATTGAACCGGGAGTGCAGGGCGCAGCTCTGCTGTGCGGCATTGAACAGAGCGCAATACCGTTTTCAGCACACTGATCCCGTAACCATCGCTAGCAAATGATCATATTATAAGAATTGTGTCGAGTAACGTTAAGTTTATTGCACATTTTGTCTTAG